>NW_028240956.1:0-112464 GCF_964263255.1 Lissotriton vulgaris
TCAGTGTTAGAGCTAAAATTAGCATGTTTAAAGTGATTTTCATGCTTCCAGGGGCCCAAAACACAAGATTTATGGAATGGTTAAAAGTGCATGAAAATGGCCAATTTACTCACTCTGAGTTCTCAAAAAGGGTTTCTTCACCCCGGGAAGTTAATTAAATACCATTTGGAGGCATTTAATGTTCGAGCAAAAACGGCTGATTTTCGACAAAAGAGATAACACCCCCCCATTACGTCATGCTTCAGAAATGTGGAAAATGGTCCGTTTTCAAATGTTTTATTTTTGAACGTCAGTTCACATTTGTAGGTGGATCATCAGTGTTAGAGCTAAAATTAGCATGTTTAAAGTGATTTTCATGCTTCCAGGGGCTCGGGAAGTTAATTAAATACCATTTGGAGGCATTTAATGTTCGAGCAAAAACGGCTGATTTTCGACAAAAGAGATAACACCCCCCTATTACGTCATGCTTCAGAAATGTGGAAAATGGTCCGTTTTCAAATGTTTTATTTTTGAACGTCAGTTCACATTTGTAGGTGGATCATCAGTGTTAGAGCTAAAATTAGCATGTTTAAAGTGATTTTCATGCTTCCAGGGGCCCAAAACACAAGATTTATGGAATGGTTAAAAGTGCATGAAAATGGCCAATTTACTCACTCTGAGTTCTCAAAAAGGGTTTCTTCACCCCGGGAAGTTAATTAAATACCATTTGGAGGCATTTAATGTTCGAGCAAAAACGGCTGATTTTCGACAAAAGAGATAACACCCCCCAATTACGTCATGCTTCAGAAATGTGGAAAATGGTCCGTTTTCAAATGTTTTTTTTTTGAACGTCAGTTCACATTTGTAGGTGGATCATCAGTGTTAGAGCTAAAATTAGCATGTTTAAAGTGATTTTCATGCTTCCAGGGGCCCAAAACACAAGATTTATGGAATGGTTAAAAGTGCATGAAAATGGCCAATTTACTCACTCTGAGTTCTCAAAAAGGGTTTCTTCACCCCGGGAAGTTAATTAAATACCATTTGGAGGCATTTAATGTTCGAGCAAAAACGGCTGATTTTCGACAAAAGAGCTAACACCCCCCCATTACGTCATGCTTCAGAAATGTGGAAAATGGTCCGTTTTCAAATGTTTTATTTTTGAACGTCAGTTCACATTTGTAGGTGGATCATCAGTGTTAGAGCTAAAATTAGCATGTTTAAAGTGATTTTCATGCTTCCAGGGGCTCGGGAAGTTAATTAAATACCATTTGGAGGCATTTAATGTTAGAGCAAAAACGGCTGATTTTCTACAAAAGAGATAACACCCCCCCATTACGTCATGCTTCAGAAATGTGGAAAATGGTCCGTTTTCAAATGTTTTATTTTTGAACGTCAGTTCACATTTGTAGGTGGATCATCAGTGTTAGAGCTAAAATTAGCATGTTTAAAGTGATTTTCATGCTTCCAGGGGCCCAAAACACAAGATTTATGGAATGGTTAAAAGTGCATGAAAATGGCCAATTTACTCACTCTGAGTTCTCAAAAAGGGTTTCTTCACCCCGGGAAGTTAATTAAATACCATTTGGAGGCATTTAATGTTCGAGCAAAAACGGCTGATTTTCGACAAAAGAGATTACACCCCCCCCCATTACGTCATGCTTCAGAAATGTGGAAAATGGTCCGTTTTCAAATGTTTTATTTTTGAACGTCAGTTCACATTTGTAGGTGGATCATCAGTGTTAGAGCTAAAATTAGCATGTTTAAAGTGATTTTCATGCTTCCAGGGGCCCAAAACACAAAATTTATGGAATGGTTAAAAGTGCATGAAAATGGCCAATTTACTCACTCTGAGTTCTCAAAAAGGGTTTCTTCACCCCGGGAAGTTAATTAAATACCATTTGGAGGCATTTAATGTTCGAGCAAAAACGGCTGATTTTCGACAAAAGAGATAACACCCCCCCATTACGTCATGCTTCAGAAATGTGGAAAATGGTCCGTTTTCAAATGTTTTATTTTTGAACGTCAGTTCACATTTGTAGGTGGATCATCAGTGTTAGAGCTAAAATTAGCATGTTTAAAGTGATTTTCATGCTTCCAGGGGCCCAAAACACAAGATTTATGGAATGGTTAAAAGTGCATGAAAATGGCCAATTTACTCACTCTGAGTTCTCAAAAAGGGTTTCTTCACCCCGGGAAGTTAATTAAATACCATTTGGAGGCATTTAATGTTCGAGCAAAAACGGCTGATTTTCGACAAAAGAGATAACACCCCCCCATGACGTCATGCTTCAGAAATGTGGAAAATGGTCCGTTTTCAAATGTTTTATTTTTGAACGTCAGTTCACATTTGTAGGTGGATCATCAGTGTTAGAGCTAAAATTAGCATGTTTAAAGTGATTTTCATGCTTCCAGGGGCCCAAAACACAAGATATATGGAATGGTTAAAAGTGCATGAAAATGGCCAATTTACTCACTCTGAGTTCTCAAAAAGGGTTTCTTCACCCCGGGAAGTTAATTAAATACCATTTGGAGGCATTTAATGTTCGAGCAAAAACGGCTGATTTTCGACAAAAGAGATAACACCCCCCCATTACGTCATGCTTCAGAAATGTGGAAAATGGTCCGTTTTCAAATGTTTTATTTTTGAACGTCAGTTCACATTTTTAGGTGGATCATCAGTGTTAGAGCTAAAATTAGCATGTTTAAAGTGATTTTCATGCTTCCAGGGGCCCAAAACACAAGATTTATGGAATGGTTAAAAGTGCATGAAAATGGCCAATTTACTCACTCTGAGTTCTCAAAAAGGGTTTCTTCACCCCGGGAAGTTAATTAAATACCATTTGGAGGCATTTAATGTTAGAGCAAAAACGGCTGATTTTCGACAAAAGAGATAACACCCCCCCATTACGTCATGCTTCAGAAATGAGGAAAATGGTCCGTTTTCAAATGTTTTATTTTTGAACGTCAGTTCCCATTTGTAGGTGGATCATCAGTGTTAGAGCTAAAATTAGCATGTTTAAAGTGATTTTCATGCTTCCAGGGGCCCAAAACACAAGATTTATGGAATGGTTAAAAGTGCATGAAAATGGCCAATTTACTCACTCTGAGTTCTCAAAAAGGGTTTCTTCACCCCGGGAAGTTAATTAAATACCATTTGGAGGCATTTAATGTTCGAGCAAAAACGGCTGATTTCCGACAAAAGAGATAACACCCCCCCATTACGTCATGCTTCAGAAATGTGGAAAATGGTCCGTTTTCAAATGTTTTATTTTTGAACGTCAGTTCACATTTGTAGGTGGATCATCAGTGTTAGAGCTAAAATTAGCATGTTTAAAGTGATTTTCATGCTTCCAGGGGCCCAAAACACAAGATTTATGGAATGGTTAAAAGTGCATGAAAATGGCCAATTTACTCACTCTGAGTTCTCAAAAAGGGTTTCTTCACCCCGGGAAGTTAATTAAATACCATTTGGAGGCATTTAATGTTCGAGCAAAAACGGCTGATTTTCGACAAAAGAGATAACACCCCCCCATTACGTCATGCTTCAGAAATGTGGAAAATGGTCCGTTTTCAAATGTTTTATTTTTGAACGTCAGTTCACATTTGTAGGTGGATCATCAGTGTTAGAGCTAAAATTAGCATGTTTAAAGTGATTTTCATGCTTCCAGGGGCCCAAAACACAAGATTTATGGAATGGTTAAAAGTGCATGAAAATGGCCAATTTACTCACTCTGAGTTCTCAAAAAGGGTTTCTTCACCCTGGGAAGTTAATTAAATACCATTTGGAGGCATTTAATGTTAGAGCAAAAACGGCTGATTTTCGACAAAAGAGATAACACCCCCCCATTACGTCATGCTTTAGAAATGTGGAAAATGGTCCGTTTTCAAATGTTTTATTTTTGAACGTCAGTTCACATTTGTAGGTGGATCATCAGTGTTAGAGCTAAAATTAGCATGTTTAAAGTGATTTTCATGCTTCCAGGGGCCCAAAACACAAGATTTATGGAATGGTTAAAAGTGCATGAAAATGGACAATTTACTCACTCTGAGTTCTCAAAAAGGGTTTCTTCACCCCGGGAAGTTAATTAAATACCATTTGGAGGCATTTAATGTTAGAGCAAAAACGGCTGATTTTCGACAAAAAAGATAACACCCCCCCATTACGTCATGCTTCAGAAATGTGGAAAATGGTCCGTTTTCAAATGTTTCATTTTTGAACGTCAGTTCACATTTGTAGGTGGATCATCAGTGTTTGAGCTAAAATTAGCATGTTTAAAGTGATTTTCATGCTTCCAGGGGCTCGGGAAGTTAATTAAATACCATTTGGAGGCATTTAATGTTCGACCAAAAACGGCTGATTTTTTGACAAAAGAGATAACACCCCCCCATTACGTCATGCTTCAGAAATGTGGAAAATGGTCCGTTTTCAAATGTTTTATTTTTGAACGTCAGTTCACATTTGTAGGTGGATCATCAGTGTTAGAGCTAAAATTAGCATGTTTAAAGTGATTTTCATGCTTCTTGGGGCCCAAAACACAAGATTTATGGAATGGTTAAAAGTGCATGAAAATGGCCAATTTACTCACTCTGAGTTCTCAAAAAGGGTTTCTTCACCCCGGGAAGTTAATTAAATACCATTTGGAGGCATTTAATGTTAGAGCAAAATCGGCTGATTTTCGACAAAAGAGATAACACCCCCCCATTACGTCATGCTTCAGAAATGTGGAAAATGGTCAGTTTTCAAATGTTTTATTTTTGAACGTCAGTTCACATTTGTAGGTGGATCATCAGTGTTAGAGCTAAAATTAGCATGTTTAAAGTGATTTTCATGCTTCCAGGGGCTCGGGAAGTTAATTAAATACCATTTGGAGGCATTTGATGTTCGAGCAAAAACGGCTAATTTTCGACAAAAGAGATAACACCCCCCCATTACGTCATGCTTCAGAAATGTGGAAAATGGTCCGTTTTCAAATGTTTCATTTTTGAACGTCAGTTCACATTTGTAGGTGGATCATCAGTGTTAGAGCTAAAATTAGCATGTTTAAAGTGATTTTCATGCTTCCAGGGGCCCAAAACACAAGATTTATGGAATGTTTAAAAGTGCATGAAAATGGCCAATTTACTCACTCTGAGTTCTCAAAAAGGGTTTCTTCACCCCGGGAAGTTAATTAAATACCACTTGGAGGCATTTAATGTTCGAGCAAAAACGGCTGATTTTCGACAAAAGAGATAACACCCCCCCATTACGTCATGCTTCAGAAATGTGGAAAATGGTCCGTTTTCAAATGTTTTATTTTTTAACGTCAGTTCACATTTGTAGGTGGATCATCAGTGTTAGAGCTAAAATTAGCATGTTTAAAGTGATTTTCATGCTTCCAGGGGCCCAAAACACAAGATTTATGGAATGGTTAAAAGTGCATGAAAATGGCCAATTTACTCACTCTGAGTTCTCAAAAAGGGTTTCTTCACCCCGGGAAGTTAATTAAATACCATTTGGAGGCATTTAATGTTCGAGCAAAAACGGCTGATTTTTGACAAAAGAGATAACACCCCCCCATTACGTCATGCTTCAGAAATGTGGAAAATGGTCCGTTTTCAAATGTTTTATTTTTGAACGTCAGTTCACATTTGTAGGTGGATCATCAGTGTTAGAGCTAAAATTGGCATGTTTAAAGTGATTTTCATGCTTCCAGGGGCCCAAAACACAAGATTTATGGAATGGTTAAAAGTGCATGAAAATGGCCAATTTACTCACTCTGAGTTCTCAAAAAGGGTTTCTTCACCCCGGGAAGTTAATTAAATACCATTTGGAGGATTTTAATGTTCGAGCAAAAACGGCTGATTTTCGACGAAAGAGCTAACACCCCCCCATTACGTCATGCTTTAGAAATGTGGAAAATGGTCCGTTTTCAAATGTTTTATTTTTGAACGTCAGTTCACATTTGTAGGTGGATCATCAGTGTTAGAGCTAAAATTAGCATGTTTAAAGTGATTTTCATGCTTCCAGGGGCTCGGGAAGTTAATTAAATACCATTTGGAGGCATTTAATGTTCGAGCAAAAACGGCTGATTTTCGACAAAAGAGATAACACCCCCCCATTACGTCATGCTTCAGAAATGTGGAAAATGGTCCGTTTTCAAATGTTTTATTTTTGAACGTCAGTTCACATTTGTAGGTGGATCATCAGTGTTAGAGCTAAAATTAGTATGTTTAAAGTGATTTTCATGCTTCCAGGGGCTCGGGAAGTTAATTAAATACCATTTGGAGGCATTTAATGTTCGAGCAAAAACGGCTGATTTTCGACAAAAGAGATAACATCCCCCCATTACGTCATGCTTCAGAAATGTGGAAAATGGTCCGTTTTCAAATGTTTTATTTTTGAACGTCAGTTCACATTTGTAGGTGGATCATCAGTGTTAGAGCTAAAATTAGCATGTTTAAAGTGATTTTCATGCTTCCAGGGGCCCAAAACACAAGATTTATGGAATGGTTAAAAGTCCATGAAAATGGCCAATTTACTCACTCTGAGTTCTCAAAAAGGGTTTCTTCACCCCGGGAAGTTAATTAAATACCATTTGGAGGCATTTAATGTTCGAGCAAAAACGGCTGATTTTCGACAAAAGAGATAACACCCCCCCATTACGTCATGCTTCAGAAATGTGGAAAATGGTCCGTTTTCAAATGTTTTATTTTTGAACGTCAGTTCACATTTGTAGGTGGATCATCAGTGTTAGAGCTAAAATTAGCATGTTTAAAGTGATTTTCATGCTTCCAGGGGCCCAAAACACAAGATTTATGGAATGGTTAAAAGTGCATGAAAATGGCCAATTTACTCACTCTGAGTTCTCAAAAAGGGTTTCTTCACCCCGGGAAGTTAATTAAATACCATTTGGAGGCATTTAATGTTCGAGCAAAAACGGCTGATTTTCGACAAAAGAGATAACACCCCCCCATTACGTCATGCTTCAGAAATGTGGAAAATGGTCCGTTTTCAAATGTTTTATTTTTGAACGTCAGTTCACATTTGTAGGTGGATCATCAGTGTTAGAGCTAAAATTAGCATGTTTAAAGTGATTTTCATGCTTCCAGGGGCTCGGGAAGTTAATTAAATACCATTTGGAGGCATTTAATGTTCGAGCAAAAACGGCTGATTTTCGACAAAAGAGATAACACCCCCCCATTACGTCATGCTTCAGAAATGTGGAAAATGGTCCGTTTTCAAATGTTTTATTTTTGAACGTCAGTTCACATTTGTAGGTGGATCATCAGTGTTAGAGCTAAAATTAGCATGTTTAAAGTGATTTTCATGCTTCCAGGGGCTCGGGAAGTTAATTAAATACCATTTGGAGGCATTTAATGTTCGAGCAAAAACGGCTGATTTTCGACAAAAGAGATAACACCCCCCCATTACGTCATGCTTCAGAAATGTGGAAAATGGTCCGTTTTCAAATGTTTTATTTTTGAACGTCAGTTCACATTTGTAGGTGGATCATCAGTGTTAGAGCTAAAATTAGCATGTTTAAAGTGATTTTCATGCTTCCAGGGGCCCAAAACACAAGATTTATGGAATGGTTAAAAGTGCATGAAAATGGCCAATTTACTCACTCTGAGTTCTCAAAAAGGGTTTCTTCACCCCGGGAAGTTAATTAAATACCATTTGGAGGCATTTAATGTTCGAGCAAAAACGGCTGATTTTCGACAAAAGAGATAACACCCCCCCATTACGTCATGCTTCAGAAATGTGGAAAATGGTCCGTTTTCAAATGTTTTATTTTTGAACGTCAGTTCACATTTGTAGGTGGATCATCAGTGTTAGAGCTAAAATTAGCATGTTTAAAGTGATTTTCATGCTTCCAGGGGCTCGGGAAGTTAATTAAATACCATTTGGAGGCATTTAATGTTCGAGCAAAAACGGCTGATTTTCGACAAAAGAGATAACACCCCCCCATTACGTCATGCTTCAGAAATGTGGAAAATGGTCCGTTTTCAAATGTTTTATTTTTGAACGTCAGTTCACATTTGTAGGTGGATCATCAGTGTTAGAGCTAAAATTAGCATGTTTAAAGTGATTTTCATGCTTCCAGGGGCCCAAAACACAAGATTTATGGAATGGTTAAAAGTGCATGAAAATGGCCAATTTACTCACTCTGAGTTCTCAAAAAGGGTTTCTTCACCCCGGGAAGTTAATTAAATACCATTTGGAGGCATTTACTGTTCGAGCAAAAACGGCTGATTTTCGACAAAAGAGATAACACCCCCCATTACGTCATGCTTCAGAAATGTGGAAAATGGTCCGTTTTCAAATGTTTTATTTTTGAACGTCAGTTCACATTTGTAGGTGGATCATCAGTGTTAGAGCTAAAATTAGCATGTTTAAAGTGATTTTCATGCTTACAGGGGCTCGGGAAGTTAATTAAATACCATTTGGAGGCATTTAATGTTCGAGCAAAAACGGCTGATTTTCGACAAAAGAGATAACACCCCCCATTACGTCATGCTTCAGAAATGTGGAAAATGGTCCGTTTTCAAATGTTTTATTTTTGAACGTCAGTTCACATTTGTAGGTGGATCATCAGTGTTAGAGCTAAAATTAGCATGTTTAAAGTGATTTTCATGCTTACAGGGGCTCTGGAAGTTAATTAAATACCATTTGGAGGATTTTAATGTTCGAGCAAAAACGGCTGATTTTCGACGAAAGAGCTAACACCCCCCCATTACGTCATGCTTTAGAAATGTGGAAAATGGTCCGTTTTCAAATGTTTTATTTTTGAACGTCAGTTCACATTTGTGGGTGGATCATCAGTGTTAGAGCTAAAATTAGCATGTTTAAAGTGATTTTCATGCTTCCAGGGGCTCGGGAAGTTAATTAAATACCATTTGGAGGCATTTAATGTTCGAGCAAAAACGGCTGATTTTCGACAAAAGAGATAACACCCCCCCATTACGTCATGCTTCAGAAATGTGGAAAATGGTCCGTTTTCAAATGTTTCATTTTTGAACGTCAGTTCACATTTGTAGGTGGATCATCAGTGTTAGAGCTAAAATTAGCATGTTTAAAGTGATTTTCATGCTTCCAGGGGCCCAAAACACAAGATTTATAGAATGGTTAAAAGTGCATGAAAATGGCCAATTTACTCACTCTGAGTTCTCAAAAAGGGTTTCTTCACCCCGGGAAGTTAATTAAATACCATTTGGAGGCATTTAATGTTCGAGCAAAAACGGCTGATTTTCGACAAAAGAGATAACACCCCCCCATTACGTCATGCTTCAGAAATGTGGAAAATGGTCCGTTTTCAAATGTTTTATTTTTGAACGTCAGTTCACATTTGTAGGTGGATCATCAGTGTTAGAGCTAAAATTAGTATGTTTAAAGTGATTTTCATGCTTCCAGGGGCTCGGGAAGTTAATTAAATACCATTTGGAGGCATTTAATGTTCGAGCAAAAACGGCTGATTTTCGACAAAAGAGATAACATCCCCCCATTACGTCATGCTTCAGAAATGTGGAAAATGGTCCGTTTTCAAATGTTTTATTTTTGAACGTCAGTTCATATTTGTAGGTGGATCATCAGTGTTAGAGCTAAAATTAGCATGTTTAAAGTGATTTTCATGCTTCCAGGGGCCCAAAACACAAGATTTATGGAATGGTTAAAAGTGCATGAAAATGGCCAATTTACTCACTCTGAGTCCTCAAAAAGGGTTTCTTAACCCCGGGAAGTTAATTAAATACCATTTGGAGGCATTTAATGTTCGAGCAAAAACGGCTGATTTTCGACAAAAGAGATAACACCCCCCATTACGTCATGCTTCAGAAATGTGGAAAATGGTCCGTTTTCAAATGTTTTATTTTTGAACGTCAGTTCACATTTGTAGGTGGATCATCAGTGTTAGAGCTAAAATTAGCATGTTTAATGTGATTTTCATGCTTCCAGGGGCCCAAAACACAAGATTTATGGAATGGTTAAAAGTGCATGAAAATGGCCAATTTACTCACTCTGAGTTCTCAAAAAGGGTTTCTTCACCCCGGGAAGTTAATTAAATACCATTTGGAGGCATTTAATGTTCGAGCAAAAACGGCTGATTTTCGACAAAAGAGATAACACCCCCCCATTACGTCATGCTTCAGAAATGTGGAAAATGGTCCGTTTTCAAATGTTTTATTTTTGAACGCAGTTCACATTTGTAGGTGGATCATCAGTGTTAGAGCTAAAATTAGCATGTTTAAAGTGATTTTCATGCTTCCAGGGGCCCAAAACACAAGATTTATGGAATGGTTAAAAGTGCATGAAAATGGCCAATTTACTCACTCTGAGTTCTCAAAAAGGGTTTCTTCACCCCGGGAAGTTAATTAAATACCATTTGGAGGCATTTAATGTTCGAGCAAAAACGGCTGATTTTCGACAAAAAAGATAACACCCCCCCATTACGTCATGCTTCAGAAATGTGGAAAATGGTCCGTTTTCAAATGTTTTATTTTTGAACGTCAGTTCACATTTGTAGGTGGATCATCAGTGTTAGAGCAAAAATTAGCATGTTTAAAGTGATTTTCATGCTTCCAGGGGCTCGGGAAGTTAATTAAATACCATTTGGAGGCATTTAATGTTCGAGCAAAAACGGCTGATTTTCGACAAAAGAGATAACACCCCCCCATTACGTCATGCTTCAGAAATGTGGAAAATGGTCCGTTTTCAAATGTTTTATTTTTGAACGTCAGTTCACATTTGTAGGTGGATCATCAGTGTTAGAGCTAAAATTAGCATGTTTAAAGTGATTTTCATGCTTCCAGGGGCTCGGGAAGTTAATTAAATACCATTTGGAGGCATTTAATGTTCGAGCAAAAACGGCTGATTTTCGACAAAAGAGATAACACCCCCCCATTACGTCATGCTTCAGAAATGTGGAAAATGGTCCGTTTTCAAATGTTTTATTTTTGAACGTCAGTTCACATTTGTAGGTGGATCATCAGTGTTAGAGCTAAAATTAGCATGTTTAAAGTGATTTTCATGCTTCCAGGGGCCCAAAACACAAGATTTATGGAATGGTTAAAAGTGCATGAAAATGGCCAATTTACTCACTCTGAGTTCTCAAAAAGGGTTTCTTCACCCAGGGAAGTTAATTAAATACCATTTGGAGGCATTTAATGTTCGAGCAAAAACGGCTGATTTTCGACAAAAGAGATAACACCCCCCCATTACGTCATGCTTCAGAAATGTGGAAAATGGTCCGTTTTCAAATGTTTTATTTTTGAACGTCAGTTCACATTTGTAGGTGGATCATCAGTGTTAGAGCTAAAATTAGCATGTTTAAAGTGATTTTCATGCTTCCAGGGGCCCAAAACACAAGATTTATGGAATGGTTAAAAGTGCATGAAAATGGCCAATTTACTCACTCTGAGTTCTCAAAAAGGGTTTCTTCACCCCGGGAAGTTAATTAAATACCATTTGGAGGCATTTAATGTTCGAGCAAAAACGGCTGATTTTCGACAAAAGAGATAACACCCCCCCCATTACGTCATGCTTCAGAAATGTGGAAAATGGTCCGTTTTCAAATGTTTTATTTTTGAACGTCAGTTCACATTTGTAGGTGGATCATCAGTGTTAGAGCTAAAATTAGCATGTTTAAAGTGATTTTCATGCTTCCAGGGGCCCAAAACACAAGATTTATGGAATGGTTAAAAGTGCATGAAAATGGCCAATTTACTCACTCTGAGTTCTCAAAAAGGGTTTCTTCACCCCGGGAAGTTAATTAAATACCATTTGGAGGCATTTAATGTTCGAGCAAAAACGGCTGATTTTCGACAAAAGAGATAACACCCCCCCATTACGTCATGCTTCAGAAATGTGGAAAATGGTCCGTTTTCAAATGTTTTATTTTTGAACGTCAGTTCACATTTGTAGGTGGATCATCAGTGTTAGAGCTAAAATTAGCATGTTTAAAGTGATTTTCATGCTTCCAGGGGCTCGGGAAGTGAAATAAATACCATTTGGAGGCATTTAATGTTCGAGCAAAAACGGCTGATTTTCGACAAAAGAGATAACACCCCCCCCATTACGTCATGCTTCAGAAATGTGGAAAATGGTCCGTTTTCAAATGTTTTATTTTTGAACGTCAGTTCACATTTGTAGGTGGATCATCAGTGTTAGAGCTAAAATTAGCATGTTTAAAGTGATTTTCATGCTTCCAGGGGCCCAAAACACAAGATTTATGGAATGGTTAAAAGTGCATGAAAATGGCCAATTTACTCACTCTGAGTTCTCAAAAAGGGTTTCTTCACCCTGGGAAGTTAATTAAATACCATTTGGAGGCATTTAATGTTCGAGCAAAAACGGCTGATTTTCGACAAAAGAGATAACACCCCCCCATTACGTCATGCTTCAGAAATGTGGAAAATGGTCCGTTTTCAAATGTTTTATTTTTGAACGTCAGTTCACATTTGTAGGTGGATCATCAGTGTTAAAGCTAAAATTAGCATGTTTAAAGTGATTTTCATGCTTCCAGGGGCTCGGGAAGTTAATTAAATACCATTTGGAGGCATTTAATGTTCGAGCAAAAACGGCTGATTTTCGACAAAAGAGATAACACCCCCCCATTACGTCATGCTTCAGAAATGTGGAAAATGGTCCGTTTTCAAATGTTTTATTTTTGAACGTCAGTTCACATTTGTAGGTGGATCATCAGTGTTAGAGCTAAAATTAGCATGTTTAAAGTGATTTTCATGCTTCCAGGGGCCCAAAACACAAGATTTATGGAATGGTTAAAAGTGCATGAAAATGGCCAATTTACTCACTCTGAGTTCTCAAAAAGGGTTTCTTCACCCCGGGAAGTTAATTAAATACCATTTGGAGGCATTTAATGTTCGAGCAAAAACGGCTGATTTTCGACAAAAGAGATAACACCCCCCCATTACGTCATGCTTCAGAAATGTGGAAAATGGTCCGTTTTCAAATGTTTTATTTTTGAACGTCAGTTCACATTTGTAGGTGGATCATCAGTGTTAGAGCTAAAATTAGCATGTTTAAAGTGATTTTCATGCTTCCAGGGGCCCAAAACACAAGATTTATGGAATGGTTAAAAGTGCATGAAAATGGCCAATTTACTCACTCTGAGTTCTCAAAAAGGGTTTCTTCACCCCGGGAAGTTAATTAAATACCATTTGGAGGATTTTAATGTTCGAGCAAAAACGGCTGATTTTCGACGAAAGAGCTAACACCCCCCCATTACGTCATGCTTTAGAAATGTGGAAAATGGTCCGTTTTCAAATGTTTTATTTTTGAACGTCAGTTCACATTTGTAGGTGGATCATCAGTGTTAGAGCTAAAATTAGCATGTTTAAAGTGATTTTCATGCTTCCAGGGGCTCGGGAAGTTAATTAAATACCATTTGGAGGCATTTAATGTTCGAGCAAAAACGGCTGATTTTCGACAAAAGAGATAACACCCCCCCATTACGTCATGCTTCAGAAATGTGGAAAATGGTCCGTTTTCAAATGTTTTATTTTTGAACGTCAGTTCACATTTGTAGGTGGATCATCAGTGTTAGAGCTAAAATTAGCATGTTTAAAGTGATTTTCATGCTTCCAGGGGCCCAAAACACAAGATTTATAGAATGGTTAAAAGTGCATGAAAATGGCCAATTTACTCACTCTGAGTTCTCAAAAAGGGTTTCTTCACCCCGGGAAGTTAATTAAATACCATTTGGAGGCATTTAATGTTCGAGCAAAAACGGCTGATTTTCGACAAAAGAGATAACACCCCCCCATTACGTCATGCTTCAGAAATGTGGAAAATGGTCCGTTTTCAAATGTTTTATTTTTGAACGTCAGTTCACATTTGTAGGTGGATCATCAGTGTTAGAGCTAAAATTAGTATGTTTAAAGTGATTTTCATGCTTCCAGGGGCTCGGGAAGTTAATTAAATACCATTTGGAGGCATTTAATGTTCGAGCAAAAACGGCTGATTTTCGACAAAAGAGATAACATCCCCCCATTACGTCATGCTTCAGAAATGTGGAAAATGGTCCGTTTTCAAATGTTTTATTTTTGAACGTCAGTTCACATTTGTAGGTGGATCATCAGTGTTAGAGCTAAAATTAGCATGTTTAAAGTGATTTTCATGCTTCCAGGGGCCCAAAACACAAGATTTATGGAATGGTTAAAAGTCCATGAAAATGGCCAATTTACTCACTCTGAGTTCTCAAAAAGGGTTTCTTCACCCCGGGAAGTTAATTAAATACCATTTGGAGGCATTTAATGTTCGAGCAAAAACGGCTGATTTTCGACAAAAGAGATAACACCCCCCCATTACGTCATGCTTCAGAAATGTGGAAAATGGTCCGTTTTCAAATGTTTTATTTTTGAACGTCAGTTCACATTTGTAGGTGGATCATCAGTGTTAGAGCTAAAATTAGCATGTTTAAAGTGATTTTCATGCTTCCAGGGGCCCAAAACACAAGATTTATGGAATGGTTAAAAGTGCATGAAAATGGCCAATTTACTCACTCTGAGTTCTCAAAAAGGGTTTCTTCACCCCGGGAAGTTAATTAAATACCATTTGGAGGCATTTAATGTTCGAGCAAAAACGGCTGATTTTCGACAAAAGAGATAACACCCCCCCATTACGTCATGCTTCAGAAATGTGGAAAATGGTCCGTTTTCAAATGTTTTATTTTTGAACGTCAGTTCACATTTGTAGGTGGATCATCAGTGTTAGAGCTAAAATTAGCATGTTTAAAGTGATTTTCATGCTTCCAGGGGCTCGGGAAGTTAATTAAATACCATTTGGAGGCATTTAATGTTCGAGCAAAAACGGCTGATTTTCGACAAAAGAGATAACACCCCCCCATTACGTCATGCTTCAGAAATGTGGAAAATGGTCCGTTTTCAAATGTTTTATTTTTGAACGTCAGTTCACATTTGTAGGTGGATCATCAGTGTTAGAGCTAAAATTAGCATGTTTAAAGTGATTTTCATGCTTCCAGGGGCTCGGGAAGTTAATTAAATACCATTTGGAGGCATTTAATGTTCGAGCAAAAACGGCTGATTTTCGACAAAAGAGATAACACCCCCCCATTACGTCATGCTTCAGAAATGTGGAAAATGGTCCGTTTTCAAATGTTTTATTTTTGAACGTCAGTTCACATTTGTAGGTGGATCATCAGTGTTAGAGCTAAAATTAGCATGTTTAAAGTGATTTTCATGCTTCCAGGGGCCCAAAACACAAGATTTATGGAATGGTTAAAAGTGCATGAAAATGGCCAATTTACTCACTCTGAGTTCTCAAAAAGGGTTTCTTCACCCCGGGAAGTTAATTAAATACCATTTGGAGGCATTTAATGTTCGAGCAAAAACGGCTGATTTTCGACAAAAGAGATAACACCCCCCCATTACGTCATGCTTCAGAAATGTGGAAAATGGTCCGTTTTCAAATGTTTTATTTTTGAACGTCAGTTCACATTTGTAGGTGGATCATCAGTGTTAGAGCTAAAATTAGCATGTTTAAAGTGATTTTCATGCTTCCAGGGGCTCGGGAAGTTAATTAAATACCATTTGGAGGCATTTAATGTTCGAGCAAAAACGGCTGATTTTCGACAAAAGAGATAACACCCCCCCATTACGTCATGCTTCAGAAATGTGGAAAATGGTCCGTTTTCAAATGTTTTATTTTTGAACGTCAGTTCACATTTGTAGGTGGATCATCAGTGTTAGAGCTAAAATTAGCATGTTTAAAGTGATTTTCATGCTTCCAGGGGCCCAAAACACAAGATTTATGGAATGGTTAAAAGTGCATGAAAATGGCCAATTTACTCACTCTGAGTTCTCAAAAAGGGTTTCTTCACCCCGGGAAGTTAATTAAATACCATTTGGAGGCATTTAATGTTCGAGCAAAAACGGCTGATTTTCGACAAAAGAGATAACACCCCCCATTACGTCATGCTTCAGAAATGTGGAAAATGGTCCGTTTTCAAATGTTTTATTTTTGAACGTCAGTTCACATTTGTAGGTGGATCATCAGTGTTAGAGCTAAAATTAGCATGTTTAAAGTGATTTTCATGCTTCCAGGGGCTCGGGAAGTTAATTAAATACCATTTGGAGGCATTTAATGTTCGAGCAAAAACGGCTGATTTTCGACAAAAGAGATAACACCCCCCCATTACGTCATGCTTCAGAAATGTGGAAAATGGTCCGTTTTCAAATGTTTTATTTTTGAACGTCAGTTCACATTTGTAGGTGGATCATCAGTGTTAGAGCTAAAATTAGCATGTTTAAAGTGATTTTCATGCTTCCAGGGGCCCAAAACACAAGATTTATAGAATGGTTAAAAGTGCATGAAAATGGCCAATTTACTCACTCTGAGTTCTCAAAAAGGGTTTCTTCACCCCGGGAAGTTAATTAAATACCATTTGGAGGCATTTAATGTTCGAGCAAAAACGGCTGATTTTCGACAAAAGAGATAACACCCCCCCATTACGTCATGCTTCAGAAATGTGGAAAATGGTCCGTTTTCAAATGTTTTATTTTTGAACGTCAGTTCACATTTGTAGGTGGATCATCAGTGTTAGAGCTAAAATTAGTATGTTTAAAGTGATTTTCATGCTTCCAGGGGCTCGGGAAGTTAATTAAATACCATTTGGAGGCATTTAATGTTCGAGCAAAAACGGCTGATTTTCGACAAAAGAGATAACATCCCCCCATTACGTCATGCTTCAGAAATGTGGAAAATGGTCCGTTTTCAAATGTTTTATTTTTGAACGTCAGTTCACATTTGTAGGTGGATCATCAGTGTTAGAGCTAAAATTAGCATGTTTAAAGTGATTTTCATGCTTCCAGGGGCCCAAAACACAAGATTTATGGAATGGTTAAAAGTCCATGAAAATGGCCAATTTACTCACTCTGAGTTCTCAAAAAGGGTTTCTTCACCCCGGGAAGTTAATTAAATACCATTTGGAGGCATTTAATGTTCGAGCAAAAACGGCTGATTTTCGACAAAAGAGATAACACCCCCCCATTACGTCATGCTTCAGAAATGTGGAAAATGGTCCGTTTTCAAATGTTTTATTTTTGAACGTCAGTTCACATTTGTAGGTGGATCATCAGTGTTAGAGCTAAAATTAGCATGTTTAAAGTGATTTTCATGCTTCCAGGGGCCCAAAACACAAGATTTATGGAATGGTTAAAAGTGCATGAAAATGGCCAATTTACTCACTCTGAGTTCTCAAAAAGGGTTTCTTCACCCCGGGAAGTTAATTAAATACCATTTGGAGGCATTTAATGTTCGAGCAAAAACGGCTGATTTTCGACAAAAGAGATAACACCCCCCCATTACGTCATGCTTCAGAAATGTGGAAAATGGTCCGTTTTCAAATGTTTTATTTTTGAACGTCAGTTCACATTTGTAGGTGGATCATCAGTGTTAGAGCTAAAATTAGCATGTTTAAAGTGATTTTCATGCTTCCAGGGGCTCGGGAAGTTAATTAAATACCATTTGGAGGCATTTAATGTTCGAGCAAAAACGGCTGATTTTCGACAAAAGAGATAACACCCCCCCATTACGTCATGCTTCAGAAATGTGGAAAATGGTCCGTTTTCAAATGTTTTATTTTTGAACGTCAGTTCACATTTGTAGGTGGATCATCAGTGTTAGAGCTAAAATTAGCATGTTTAAAGTGATTTTCATGCTTCCAGGGGCTCGGGAAGTTAATTAAATACCATTTGGAGGCATTTAATGTTCGAGCAAAAACGGCTGATTTTCGACAAAAGAGATAACACCCCCCCATTACGTCATGCTTCAGAAATGTGGAAAATGGTCCGTTTTCAAATGTTTTATTTTTGAACGTCAGTTCACATTTGTAGGTGGATCATCAGTGTTAGAGCTAAAATTAGCATGTTTAAAGTGATTTTCATGCTTCCAGGGGCCCAAAACACAAGATTTATGGAATGGTTAAAAGTGCATGAAAATGGCCAATTTACTCACTCTGAGTTCTCAAAAAGGGTTTCTTCACCCCGGGAAGTTAATTAAATACCATTTGGAGGCATTTAATGTTCGAGCAAAAACGGCTGATTTTCGACAAAAGAGATAACACCCCCCCATTACGTCATGCTTCAGAAATGTGGAAAATGGTCCGTTTTCAAATGTTTTATTTTTGAACGTCAGTTCACATTTGTAGGTGGATCATCAGTGTTAGAGCTAAAATTAGCATGTTTAAAGTGATTTTCATGCTTCCAGGGGCTCGGGAAGTTAATTAAATACCATTTGGAGGCATTTAATGTTTGAGCAAAAACGGCTGATTTTCGACAAAAGAGATAACACCCCCCCATTACGTCATGCTTCAGAAATGTGGAAAATGGTCCGTTTTCAAATGTTTTATTTTTGAACGTCAGTTCACATTTGTAGGTGGATCATCAGTGTTAGAGCTAAAATTAGCATGTTTAAAGTGATTTTCATGCTTCCAGGGGCCCAAAACACAAGATTTATGGAATGGTTAAAAGTGCATGAAAATGGCCAATTTACTCACTCTGAGTTCTCAAAAAGGGTTTCTTCACCCCGGGAAGTTAATTAAATACCATTTGGAGGCATTTAATGTTCGAGCAAAAACGGCTGATTTTCGACAAAAGAGATAACACCCCCCATTACGTCATGCTTCAGAAATGTGGAAAATGGTCCGTTTTCAAATGTTTTATTTTTGAACGTCAGTTCACATTTGTAGGTGGATCATCAGTGTTAGAGCTAAAATTAGCATGTTTAAAGTGATTTTCATGCTTACAGGGGCTCGGGAAGTTAATTAAATACCATTTGGAGGCATTTAATGTTCGAGCAAAAACGGCTGATTTTCGACAAAAGAGATAACACCCCCCATTACGTCATGCTTCAGAAATGTGGAAAATGGTCCGTTTTCAAATGTTTTATTTTTGAACGTCAGTTCACATTTGTAGGTGGATCATCAGTGTTAGAGCTAAAATTAGCATGTTTAAAGTGATTTTCATGCTTACAGGGGCTCTGGAAGTTAATTAAATACCATTTGGAGGATTTTAATGTTCGAGCAAAAACGGCTGATTTTCGACGAAAGAGCTAACACCCCCCCATTACGTCATGCTTTAGAAATGTGGAAAATGGTCCGTTTTCAAATGTTTTATTTTTGAACGTCAGTTCACATTTGTAGGTGGATCATCAGTGTTAGAGCTAAAATTAGCATGTTTAAAGTGATTTTCATGCTTCCAGGGGCTCGGGAAGTTAATTAAATACCATTTGGAGGCATTTAATGTTCGAGCAAAAACGGCTGATTTTCGACAAAAGAGATAACACCCCCCCATTACGTCATGCTTCAGAAATGTGGAAAATGGTCCGTTTTCAAATGTTTCATTTTTGAACGTCAGTTCACATTTGTAGGTGGATCATCAGTGTTAGAGCTAAAATTAGCATGTTTAAAGTGATTTTCATGCTTCCAGGGGCCCAAAACACAAGATTTATAGAATGGTTAAAAGTGCATGAAAATGGCCAATTTACTCACTCTGAGTTCTCAAAAAGGGTTTCTTCACCCCGGGAAGTTAATTAAATACCATTTGGAGGCATTTAATGTTCGAGCAAAAACGGCTGATTTTCGACAAAAGAGATAACACCCCCCCATTACGTCATGCTTCAGAAATGTGGAAAATGGTCCGTTTTCAAATGTTTTATTTTTGAACGTCAGTTCACATTTGTAGGTGGATCATCAGTGTTAGAGCTAAAATTAGTATGTTTAAAGTGATTTTCATGCTTCCAGGGGCTCGGGAAGTTAATTAAATACCATTTGGAGGCATTTAATGTTCGAGCAAAAACGGCTGATTTTCGACAAAAGAGATAACATCCCCCCATTACGTCATGCTTCAGAAATGTGGAAAATGGTCCGTTTTCAAATGTTTTATTTTTGAACGTCAGTTCATATTTGTAGGTGGATCATCAGTGTTAGAGCTAAAATTAGCATGTTTAAAGTGATTTTCATGCTTCCAGGGGCCCAAAACACAAGATTTATGGAATGGTTAAAAGTGCATGAAAATGGCCAATTTACTCACTCTGAGTCCTCAAAAAGGGTTTCTTAACCCCGGGAAGTTAATTAAATACCATTTGGAGGCATTTAATGTTCGAGCAAAAACGGCTGATTTTCGACAAAAGAGATAACACCCCCCATTACGTCATGCTTCAGAAATGTGGAAAATGGTCCGTTTTCAAATGTTTTATTTTTGAACGTCAGTTCACATTTGTAGGTGGATCATCAGTGTTAGAGCTAAAATTAGCATGTTTAATGTGATTTTCATGCTTCCAGGGGCCCAAAACACAAGATTTATGGAATGGCTAAAAGTGCATGAAAATGGCCAATTTACTCACTCTGAGTTCTCAAAAAGGGTTTCTTCACCCCGGGAAGTTAATTAAATACCATTTGGAGGCATTTAATGTTCGAGCAAAAACGGCTGATTTTCGACAAAAGAGATAACACCCCCCCATTACGTCATGCTTCAGAAATGTGGAAAATGGTCCGTTTTCAAATGTTTTATTTTTGAACGCAGTTCACATTTGTAGGTGGATCATCAGTGTTAGAGCTAAAATTAGCATGTTTAAAGTGATTTTCATGCTTCCAGGGGCCCAAAACACAAGATTTATGGAATGGTTAAAAGTGCATGAAAATGGCCAATTTACTCACTCTGAGTTCTCAAAAAGGGTTTCTTCACCCCGGGAAGTTAATTAAATACCATTTGGAGGCATTTAATGTTCGAGCAAAAACGGCTGATTTTCGACAAAAAAGATAACACCCCCCCATTACGTCATGCTTCAGAAATGTGGAAAATGGTCCGTTTTCAAATGTTTTATTTTTGAACGTCAGTTCACATTTGTAGGTGGATCATCAGTGTTAGAGCAAAAATTAGCATGTTTAAAGTGATTTTCATGCTTCCAGGGGCTCGGGAAGTTAATTAAATACCATTTGGAGGCATTTAATGTTCGAGCAAAAACGGCTGATTTTCGACAAAAGAGATAACACCCCCCCATTACGTCATGCTTCAGAAATGTGGAAAATGGTCCGTTTTCAAATGTTTTATTTTTGAACGTCAGTTCACATTTGTAGGTGGATCATCAGTGTTAGAGCTAAAATTAGCATGTTTAAAGTGATTTTCATGCTTCCAGGGGCTCGGGAAGTTAATTAAATACCATTTGGAGGCATTTAATGTTCGAGCAAAAACGGCTGATTTTCGACAAAAGAGATAACACCCCCCCATTACGTCATGCTTCAGAAATGTGGAAAATGGTCCGTTTTCAAATTTTTTATTTTTGAACGTCAGTTCACATTTGTAGGTGGATCATCAGTGTTAGAGCTAAAATTAGCATGTTTAAAGTGATTTTCATGCTTCCAGGGGCCCAAAACACAAGATTTATGGAATGGTTAAAAGTGCATGAAAATGGCCAATTTACTCACTCTGAGTTCTCAAAAAGGGTTTCTTCACCCAGGGAAGTTAATTAAATACCATTTGGAGGCATTTAATGTTCGAGCAAAAACGGCTGATTTTCGACAAAAGAGATAACACCCCCCCATTACGTCATGCTTCAGAAATGTGGAAAATGGTCCGTTTTCAAATGTTTTATTTTTGAACGTCAGTTCACATTTGTAGGTGGATCATCAGTGTTAGAGCTAAAATTAGCATGTTTAAAGTGATTTTCATGCTTCCAGGGGCCCAAAACACAAGATTTATGGAATGGTTAAAAGTGCATGAAAATGGCCAATTTACTCACTCTGAGTTCTCAAAAAGGGTTTCTTCACCCCGGGAAGTTAATTAAATACCATTTGGAGGCATTTAATGTTCGAGCAAAAACGGCTGATTTTCGACAAAAGAGATAACACCCCCCCCATTACGTCATGCTTCAGAAATGTGGAAAATGGTCCGTTTTCAAATGTTTTATTTTTGAACGTCAGTTCACATTTGTAGGTGGATCATCAGTGTTAGAGCTAAAATTAGCATGTTTAAAGTGATTTTCATGCTTCCAGGGGCCCAAAACACAAGATTTATGGAATGGTTAAAAGTGCATGAAAATGGCCAATTTACTCACTCTGAGTTCTCAAAAAGGGTTTCTTCACCCCGGGAAGTTAATTAAATACCATTTGGAGGCATTTAATGTTCGAGCAAAAACGGCTGATTTTCGACAAAAGAGATAACACCCCCCCATTACGTCATGCTTCAGAAATGTGGAAAATGGTCCGTTTTCAAATGTTTTATTTTTGAACGTCAGTTCACATTTGTAGGTGGATCATCAGTGTTAGAGCTAAAATTAGCATGTTTAAAGTGATTTTCATGCTTCCAGGGGCTCGGGAAGTGAAATAAATACCATTTGGAGGCATTTAATGTTCGAGCAAAAACGGCTGATTTTCGACAAAAGAGATAACACCCCCCCCATTACGTCATGCTTCAGAAATGTGGAAAATGGTCCGTTTTCAAATGTTTTATTTTTGAACGTCAGTTCACATTTGTAGGTGGATCATCAGTGTTAGAGCTAAAATTAGCATGTTTAAAGTGATTTTCATGCTTCCAGGGGCCCAAAACACAAGATTTATGGAATGGTTAAAAGTGCATGAAAATGGCCAATTTACTCACTCTGAGTTCTCAAAAAGGGTTTCTTCACCCTGGGAAGTTAATTAAATACCATTTGGAGGCATTTAATGTTCGAGCAAAAACGGCTGATTTTCGACAAAAGAGATAACACCCCCCCATTACGTCATGCTTCAGAAATGTGGAAAATGGTCCGTTTTCAAATGTTTTATTTTTGAACGTCAGTTCACATTTGTAGGTGGATCATCAGTGTTAGAGCTAAAATTAGCATGTTTAAAGTGATTTTCATGCTTCCAGGGGCTCGGGAAGTTAATTAAATACCATTTGGAGGCATTTAATGTTCGAGCAAAAACGGCTGATTTTCGACAAAAGAGATAACACCCCCCCATTACGTCATGCTTCAGAAATGTGGAAAATGGTCCGTTTTCAAATGTTTTATTTTTGAACGTCAGTTCACATTTGTAGGTGGATCATCAGTGTTAGAGCTAAAATTAGCATGTTTAAAGTGATTTTCATGCTTCCAGGGGCCCAAAACACAAGATTTATGGAATGGTTAAAAGTGCATGAAAATGGCCAATTTACTCACTCTGAGTTCTCAAAAAGGGTTTCTTCACCCCGGGAAGTTAATTAAATACCATTTGGAGGCATTTAATGTTAGAGCAAAAATGGCTGATTTTCGACAAAAGAGATAACACCCCCCCATTACGTCATGCTTCAGAAATGTGGAAAATGGTCCGTTTTCAAATGTTTTATTTTTGAACGTCAGTTCACATTTGTAGGTGGATCATCAGTGTTAGAGCTAAAATTAGTATGTTTAAAGTGATTTTCATGCTTCCCGGGGCTCGGGAAGTTAATTAAATACCATTTGGAGGCATTTAATGTTCGAGCAAAAACGGCTGATTTTCGACAAAAGAGATAACATCCCCCCATTACGTCATGCTTCAGAAATGTGGAAAATGGTCCGTTTTCAAATGTTTTATTTTTGAACGTCAGTTCACATTTGTAGGTGGATCATCAGTGTTAGAGCTAAAATTAGCATGTTTAAAGTGATTTTCATGCTTCCAGGGGCTCGGGAAGTGAAATAAATACCATTTGGAGGCATTTAATGTTCGAGCAAAAACGGCAGATTTTCGACAAAAGAGATAACACCCCCCCATTACGTCATGCTTCAGAAATGTGGAAAATGGTCCGTTTTCAAATGTTTTATTTTTGAACGTCAGTTCACATTTGTAGGTGGATCATCAGTGTTAGAGCTAAAATTAGCATGTTTAAAGTGATTTTCATGCTTCCAGAGGCCCAAAACACAAGATTTATGGAATGGTTAAAAGTGCATGAAAATGTCCAATTTACTCACTCTGAGTTCTCAAAAAGGGTTTCTTCACCCCGGGAAGTTAATTAAATACCATTTGGAGGCATTTAATGTTCGAGCAAAAACGGCTGATTTTCGACAAAAGAGATAACACCCCCCCATTACGTCATGCTTCAGAAATGTGGAAAATGGTCCGTTTTCAAATGTTTTATTTTTGAACGTCAGTTCACATTTGTAGGTGGATCATCAGTGTTAGAGCTAAAATTAGCATGTTTAAAGTGATTTTCATGCTTCCAGGGGCTCGGGAAGTTAATTAAATACCATTTGGAGGCATTTAATGTTCGAGCAAAAACGGCTGATTTTCGACAAAAGAGATAACACCCCCCCATTACGTCATGCTTCAGAAATGTGGAAAATGGTCCGTTTTCAAATGTTTTATTTTTGAACGTCAGTTCACATTTGTAGGTGGATCATCAGTGTTAGAGCTAAAATTAGCATGTTTAAAGTGATTTTCATGCTTCCAGGGGCTCGGGAAGTTAATTAAATACCATTTGGAGGCATTTAATGTTCGAGCAAAAACGGCTGATTTTCGACAAAAGAGATAACAGCCCCCCATTACGTCATGCTTCAGAAATGTGGAAAATGGTCCGTTTTCAAATGTTTTATTTTTGAACGTCAGTTCACATTTGTAGGTGGATCATCAGTGTTAGAGCTAAAATTAGCATGTTTAAAGTGATTTTCATGCTTCCAGGGGCCCAAAACACAAGATTTATGGAATGGTTAAAAGTGCATGAAAATGGCCAATTTACTCACTCTGAGTTCTCAAAAAGGGTTTCTTCACCCCAGGAAGTTAATTAAATACCATTTGGAGGCATTTAATGTTCGAGCAAAAACGGCTGATTTTCGACAAAAGAGATAACACCCCCCCCCATTACGTCATGCTTCAGAAATGTGGAAAATGGTCCGTTTTCAAATGTTTTATTTTTAAACGTCAGTTCACATTTGTAGGTGGATCATCAGTGTTAGAGCTAAAATTAGCATGTTTAAAGTGATTTTCATGCTTCCAGGGGCTCGGGAAGTTAATTAAATACCATTTGGAGGCATTTAATGTTCGAGCAAAAACGGCTGATTTTCGACAAAAGAGATAACACCCCCCCATTACGTCATGCTTCAGAAATGTGGAAAATGGTCCGTTTTCAAATGTTTTATTTTTGAACGTCAGTTCACATTTGTAGGTGGATCATCAGTGTTAGAGCTAAAATTAGCATGTTTAAAGTGATTTTCATGCTTCCAGGGGCCCAAAACACAAGATTTATGGAATGGTTAAAAGTGCATGAAAATGGCCAATTTACTCACTCTGAGTTCTCAAAAAGGGTTTCTTCACCCCGGGAAGTTAATTAAATACCATTTGGAGGATTTTAATGTTCGAGCAAAAACGGCTGATTTTCGACGAAAGAGCTAACACCCCCCCATT
The DNA here is from genome assembly GCF_964263255.1 of Lissotriton vulgaris. Taxonomy (NCBI): domain Eukaryota; kingdom Metazoa; phylum Chordata; class Amphibia; order Caudata; family Salamandridae; genus Lissotriton; species Lissotriton vulgaris. Next base: position 25,326 of record NW_028240956.1, read on the forward strand.
ACGTCATGCTTTAGAAATGTGGAAAATGGTCCGTTTTCAAATGTTTTATTTTTGAACGTCAGTTCACATTTGTAGGTGGATCATCAGTGTTAGAGCTGAAATTAGCATGTTTAAAGTGATTTTCATGCTTCCAGGGGCCCAAAACACAAGATTTATGGAATGGTTAAAAGTGCATGAAAATGGCCAATTTACTCACTCTGAGTTCTCAAAAAGGGTTTCTTCACCCCGGGAAGTTAATTAAATACCATTTGGAGGCATTTAATGTTCGAGCAAAAACGGCTGATTTTCGACAAAAGAGATAACACCCCCCCATTACGTCATGCTTTAGAAATGTGGAAAATGGTCCGTTTTCAAATGTTTTATTTTTGAACGTCAGTTCACATTTGTAGGTGGATCATCAGTGTTAGAGCTAAAATTAGCATGTTTAAAGTGATTTTCATGCTTCCAGGGGCCCAAAACACAAGATTTATGGAATGGTTAAAAGTGCATGAAAATGGCCAATTTACTCACTCTGAGTTCTCAAAAAGGGTTTCTTCACCCCGGGAAGTTAATTAAATACCATTTGGAGGCATTTAATGTTCGAGCAAAAACGGCTGATTTTCGACAAAAGAGATAACACCCCCCCATTACGTCATGCTTCAGAAATGTGGAAAATGGTCCGTTTTCAAATGTTTTATTTTTGAACGTCAGTTCACATTTGTAGGTGGATCATCAGTGTTAGAGCTAAAATTAGCATGTTTAAAGTGATTTTCATGCTTCCAGGGGCTCGGGAAGTGAAATAAATACCATTTGGAGGCATTTAATGTTCGAGCAAAAACGGCTGATTTTCGACAAAAGAGATAACACCCCCCCATTACGTCATGCTTCAGAAATGTGGAAAATGGTCCGTTTTCAAATGTTTTATTTTTGAACGTCAGTTCACATTTGTAGGTGGATCATCAGTGTTAGAGCTAAAATTAGCATGTTTAAAGTGATTTTCATGCTTCCAGGGGCCCAAAACACAAGATTTATGGAATGGTTAAAAGTGCATGAAAATGGCCAATTTACTCACTCTGAGTTCTCAAAAAGGGTTTCTTCACCCCGGGAAGTTAATTAAATACCATTTGGAGGCATTTAATGTTCGAGCAAAAACGGCTGATTTTCGACAAAAGAGATAACACCCCCCCATTACGTCATGCTTCAGAAATGTGGAAAATGGTTCGTTTTCAAATGTTTTATTTTTGAACGTCAGTTCACATTTGTAGGTGGATCATCAGTGTTAGAGCTAAAATTAGCATGTTTAAAGTGATTTTCATGCTTCCAGGGGCCCAAAACACAAGATTTATGGAATGGTTAAAAGTGCATGAAAATGGCCAATTTACTCACTCTGAGTTCTCAAAAAGGGTTTCTTCACCCCAAGAAGTTAATTAAATACCATTTGGAGGCATTTAATGTTCGAGCAAAAATGGCTGATTTTCGACAAAAGAGATAACACCCCCCCATTACGTCATGCTTCAGAAATGTGGAAAATGGTCCGTTTTCAAATGTTTTATTTTTGAACGTCAGTTCACATTTGTAGGTGGATCATCAGTGTTAGAGCTAAAATTAGCATGTTTAAAGTGATTTTCATGCTTCCAGGGGCTCGGAAGTGAAATAAATACCATTTGGAGGCATTTAATGTTAGAGCAAAAACGGCTGATTTTCGACAAAAGAGATAACACCCCCCCATTACGTCATGCTTCAGAAATGTGGAAAATGGTCCGTTTTCAAATGTTTTATTTTTGAACGTCAGTTCACATTTGTAGGTGGATCATCAGTGTTAGAGCTAAAATTAGCATGTTTAAAGTGATTTTCATGCTTCCAGGGGCCCAAAACACAAGATTTATGGAATGGTTAAAAGTGCATGAAAATGGCCAATTTACTCACTCTGAGTTCTCAAAAAGGGTTTCTTCACCCCGGGAAGTTAATTAAATACCATTTGGAGGCATTTAATGTTCGAGCAAAAACGGCTGATTTTCGACAAAAGAGATAACACCCCCCCATTACGTCATGCTTCAGAAATGTGGAAAATGGTCCGTTTTCAAATGTTTTATTTTTGAACGTCAGTTCACATTTGTAGGTGGATCATCAGTGTTAGAGCTAAAATTAGCATGTTTAAAGTGATTTTCATGCTTCCAGGGGCTCGGGAAGTTATTTAAATACCATTTGGAGGCATTTAATGTTCGAGCAAAAACGGCTGATTTTCGACAAAAGAGATAACACCCCCCCATTACGTCATGCTTCAGAAATGTGGAAAATGGTCCGTTTTCAAATGTTTTATTTTTGAACGTCAGTTCACATTTGTAGGTGGATCATCAGTGTTAGAGCTAAAATTAGCATGTTTAAAGTGATTTTCATGCTTCCAGGGGCTCGGGAAGTTAATTAAATACCATTTGGAGGCATTTAATGTTCGAGCAAAAACGGCTGATTTTCGACAAAAGAGATAACACCCCCCCATTACGTCATGCTTCAGAAATGTGGAAAATGGTCCGTTTTCAAATGTTTTATTTTTGAACGTCAGTTCACATTTGTAGGTGGATCATCAGTGTTAGAGCTAAAATTAGCATGTTTAAAGTGATTTTCATGCTTCCAGGGGCCCAAAACACAAGATTTATGGAATGGTTAAAAGTGCATGAAAATGGCCAATTTACTCACTCTGAGTTCTCAAAAAGGGTTTCTTCACCCCGGGAAGTTAATTAAATACCATTTGGAGGCATTTAATGTTAGAGCAAAAACGGCTGATTTTCGACAAAAGAGATAACACCCCCCCATTACGTCATGCTTCAGAAATGTGGAAAATGGTCCGCTTTCAAATGTTTTATTTTTGAACGTCAGTTCACATTTGTAGGTGGATCATCAGTGTTAGAGCTAAAATTAGCATGTTTAAAGTGATTTTCATGCTTCCAGGGGCCCAAAACACAAGATTTATAGAATGGTTAAAAGTGCATGAAAATGGCCAATTTACTCACTCTGAGTTCTCAAAAAGGGTTTCTTCACCCCGGGAAGTTAATTAAATACCATTTGGAGGCATTTAATGTTCGAGCAAAAACGGCTGATTTTCGACAAAAGAGATAACACCCCCCCATTACGTCATGCTTCAGAAATGTGGAAAATGGTCCGTTTTCAAATGTTTTATTTTTGAACGTCAGTTCACATTTGTAGGTGGATCATCAGTGTTAGAGCTAAAATTAGTATGTTTAAAGTGATTTTCATGCTTCCAGGGGCTCGGGAAGTTAATTAAATACCATTTGGAGGCATTTAATGTTCGAGCAAAAACGGCTGATTTTCGACAAAAGAGATAACATCCCCCCATTACGTCATGCTTCAGAAATGTGGAAAATGGTCCGTTTTCAAATGTTTTATTTTTGAACGTCAGTTCATATTTGTAGGTGGATCATCAGTGTTAGAGCTAAAATTAGCATGTTTAAAGTGATTTTCATGCTTCCAGGGGCCCAAAACACAAGATTTATGGAATGGTTAAAAGTGCATGAAAATGGCCAATTTACTCACTCTGAGTTCTCAAAAAGGGTTTCTTCACCCCGGGAAGTTAATTAAATACCATTTGGAGGCATTTAATGTTCGAGCAAAAACGGATGATTTTCGACAAAAGAGATAACACCCCCCCCATTACGTCATGCTTCAGAAATGTGGAAAATGGTCCGTTTTCAAATGTTTTATTTTTGAACGTCAGTTCACATTTGTAGGTGGATCATCAGTGTTAGAGCTAAAATTAGCATGTTTAAAGTGATTTTCATGCTTCCAGGGGCTCGGGAAGTTAATTAAATACCATTTGGAGGCATTTAATGTTCGAGCAAAAACGGCTGATTTTCGACAAAAGAGATAACACCCCCCCATTACGTCATGCTTCAGAAATGTGGAAAATGGTCCGTTTTCAAATGTTTTATTTTTGAACGTCAGTTCACATTTGTAGGTGGATCATCAGTGTTAGAGCTAAAATTAGCATGTTTAAAGTGATTTACATGCTTCCAGGGGCCCAAAACACAAGATTTATGGAATGGTTAAAAGTGCATGAAAATGGCCAATTTACTCACTCTGAGTTCTCAAAAAGGGTTTCTTCACCCCGGGAAGTTAATTAAATACCATTTGGAGGCATTTAATGTTCGAGCAAAAACGGCTGATTTTCGACAAAAGAGATAACACCCCCCATTACGTCATGCTTCAGAAATGTGGAAAATGGTCCGTTTTCAAATGTTTTATTTTTGAACGTCAGTTCACATTTGTAGGTGGATCATCAGTGTTAGAGCTAAAATTAGCATGTTTAAAGTGATTTTCATGCTTCCAGGGGCTCGGGAAGTTAATTAAATACCATTTGGAGGCATTTAATGTTCGAGCAAAAACGGCTGATTTTCGACAAAAGAGATAACACCCCCCCATTACTTCATGCTTCAGAAATGTGGAAAATGGTCCGCTTTCAAATGTTTTATTTTTGTACGTCAGTTCACATTTGTAGGTGGATCATCAGTGTTAGCGCTAAAATTAGCATGTTTAAAGTGATTTTCATGCTTCCAGGGGCTTGGGAAGTTAATTAAATACCATTTGGAGGCATTTAATGTTCGAGCAAAAACGGCTGATTTTCGACAAAAGAGATAACACCCCCCCATTACGTCATGCTTCAGAAATGTGGAAAATGGTCCGTTTTCAAATGTTTTATTTTTGAACGTCAGTTCACATTTGTAGGTGGATCATCAGTGTTAGAGCTAAAATTAGCATGTTTAAAGTGATTTTCATGCTTCCAGGGGCTCGGGAAGTTAATTAAATACCATTTGGAGGCATTTAATGTTCGAGCAAAAACGGCTGATTTTCGACAAAAGAGATAACACCCCCCCATTACGTCATGCTTCAGAAATGTGGAAAATGGTCCGTTTTCAAATGTTTTATTTTTGAACGTCAGTTCACATTTGTAGGTGGATCATCAGTGTTAGAGCTAAAATTAGCATGTTTAAAGTGATTTTCATGCTTCCAGGGGCCCAAAACACAAGATTTATGGAATGGTTAAAAGTGCATGAAAATGGCCAATTTACTCACTCTGAGTTCTCAAAAAGGGTTTCTTCACCCCGGGAAGTTAATTAAATACCATTTGGAGGATTTTAATGTTCGAGCAAAAACGGCTGATTTTCGACGAAAGAGCTAACACCCCCCCATTACGTCATGCTTTAGAAATGTGGAAAATGGTCCGTTTTCAAATGTTTTATTTTTGAACGTCAGTTCACATTTGTAGGTGGATCATCAGTGTTAGAGCTAAAATTAGCATGTTTAAAGTGATTTTCATGCTTCCAGGGGCTCGGGAAGTTAATTAAATACCATTTGGAGGCATTTAATGTTCGAGCAAAAACGGCTGATTTTCGACAAAAGAGATAACACCCCCCATTACGTCATGCTTCAGAAATGTGGAAAATGGTCCGTTTTCAAATGTTTTATTTTTGAACGTCAGTTCACATTTGTAGGTGGATCATCAGTGTTAGAGCTAAAATTAGCATGTTTAAAGTGATTTTCATGCTTCCAGGGGCTCGGGAAGTTAATTAAATACCATTTGGAGGCATTTAATGTTCGAGCAAAAACGGCTGATTTTCGACAAAAGAGATAACACCCCCCCCATTACGTCATGCTTCAGAAATGTGGAAAATGGTCCGTTTTCAAATGTTTTATTTTTGAACGTCAGTTCACATTTGTAGGTGGATCATCAGTGTTAGAGCTAAAATTAGCATGTTTAAAGTGATTTTCATGCTTCCAGGGGCTCGGGAAGTTAATTAAATACCATTTGGAGGCATTTAATGTTCGAGCAAAAACGGCTGATTTTCGACAAAAGAGATAACACCCCCCCATTACGTCATGCTTCAGAAATGTGGAAAATGGTCCGTTTTCAAATGTTTTATTTTTGAACGTCAGTTCACATTTGTAGGTGGATCATCAGTGTTAGAGCTAAAATTAGCATGTTTAAAGTGATTTACATGCTTCCAGGGGCCCAAAACACAAGATTTATGGAATGGTTAAAAGTGCATGAAAATGGCCAATTTACTCACTCTGAGTTCTCAAAAAGGGTTTCTTCACCCCGGGAAGTTAATTAAATACCATTTGGAGGCATTTAATGTTCGAGCAAAAACGGCTGATTTTCGACAAAAGAGATAACACCCCCCATTACGTCATGCTTCAGAAATGTGGAAAATGGTCCGTTTTCAAATGTTTTATTTTTGAACGTCAGTTCACATTTGTAGGTGGATCATCAGTGTTAGAGCTAAAATTAGCATGTTTAAAGTGATTTTCATGCTTCCAGGGGCTCGGGAAGTTAATTAAATACCATTTGGAGGCATTTAATGTTCGAGCAAAAACGGCTGATTTTCGACAAAAGAGATAACACCCCCCCATTACTTCATGCTTCAGAAATGTGGAAAATGGTCCGCTTTCAAATGTTTTATTTTTGTACGTCAGTTCACATTTGTAGGTGGATCATCAGTGTTAGCGCTAAAATTAGCATGTTTAAAGTGATTTTCATGCTTCCAGGGGCTTGGGAAGTTAATTAAATACCATTTGGAGGCATTTAATGTTCGAGCAAAAACGGCTGATTTTCGACAAAAGAGATAACACCCCCCCATTACGTCATGCTTCAGAAATGTGGAAAATGGTCCGTTTTCAAATGTTTTATTTTTGAACGTCAGTTCACATTTGTAGGTGGATCATCAGTGTTAGAGCTAAAATTAGCATGTTTAAAGTGATTTTCATGCTTCCAGGGGCTCGGGAAGTTAATTAAATACCATTTGGAGGCATTTAATGTTCGAGCAAAAACGGCTGATTTTCGACAAAAGAGATAACACCCCCCCATTACGTCATGCTTCAGAAATGTGGAAAATGGTCCGTTTTCAAATGTTTTATTTTTGAACGTCAGTTCACATTTGTAGGTGGATCATCAGTGTTAGAGCTAAAATTAGCATGTTTAAAGTGATTTTCATGCTTCCAGGGGCCCAAAACACAAGATTTATGGAATGGTTAAAAGTGCATGAAAATGGCCAATTTACTCACTCTGAGTTCTCAAAAAGGGTTTCTTCACCCCGGGAAGTTAATTAAATACCATTTGGAGGATTTTAATGTTCGAGCAAAAACGGCTGATTTTCGACGAAAGAGCTAACACCCCCCCATTACGTCATGCTTTAGAAATGTGGAAAATGGTCCGTTTTCAAATGATTTATTTTTGAACGTCAGTTCACATTTGTAGGTGGATCATCAGTGTTAGAGCTAAAATTAGCATGTTTAAAGTGATTTTCATGCTTCCAGGGGCTCGGGAAGTTAATTAAATACCATTTGGAGGCATTTAATGTTCGAGCAAAAACGGCTGATTTTCGACAAAAGAGATAACACCCCCCATTACGTCATGCTTCAGAAATGTGGAAAATGGTCCGTTTTCAAATGTTTTATTTTTGAACGTCAGTTCACATTTGTAGGTGGATCATCAGTGTTAGAGCTAAAATTAGCATGTTTAAAGTGATTTTCATGCTTCCAGGGGCCCAAAACACAAGATTTATAGAATGGTTAAAAGTGCATGAAAATGGCCAATTTACTCACTCTGAGTTCTCAAAAAGGGTTTCTTCACCCCGGGAAGTTAATTAAATACCATTTGGAGGCATTTAATGTTCGAGCAAAAACGGCTGATTTTCGACAAAAGAGATAACACCCCCCATTACGTCATGCTTCAGAAATGTGGAAAATGGTCCGTTTTCAAATGTTTTATTTTTGAACGTCAGTTCACATTTGTAGGTGGATCATCAGTGTTAGAGCTAAAATTAGTATGTTTAAAGTGATTTTCATGCTTCCAGGGGCTCGGGAAGTTAATTAAATACCATTTGGAGGCATTTAATGTTCGAGCAAAAACGGCTGATTTTCGACAAAAGAGATAACATCCCCCCATTACGTCATGCTTCAGAAATGTGGAAAATGGTCCGTTTTCAAATGTTTTATTTTTGAACGTCAGTTCATATTTGTAGGTGGATCATCAGTGTTAGAGCTAAAATTAGCATGTTTAAAGTGATTTTCATGCTTCCAGGGGCCCAAAACACAAGATTTATGGAATGGTTAAAAGTGCATGAAAATGGCCAATTTACTCACTCTGAGTTCTCAAAAAGGGTTTCTTCACCCCGGGAAGTTAATTAAATACCATTTGGAGGCATTTAATGTTCGAGCAAAAACGGCTGATTTTCGACAAAAGAGATAACACCCCCCATTACGTCATGCTTCAGAAATGTGGAAAATGGTCCGTTTTCAAATGTTTTATTTTTGAACGTCAGTTCACATTTGTAGGTGGATCATCAGTGTTAGAGCTAAAATTAGCATGTTTAAAGTGATTTTCATGCTTCCAGGGGCTCGGGAAGTGAAATAAATACCATTTGGAGGCATTTAATGTTCGAGCAAAAACGGCTGATTTTCGACAAAAGAGATAACACCCCCCCATTACGTCATGCTTCAGAAATGTGGAAAATGGTCCGTTTTCAAATGTTTTATTTTTGAACGTCAGTTCACATTTGTAGGTGGATCATCAGTGTTAGAGCTAAAATTAGCATGTTTAAAGTGATTTTCATGCTTCCAGGGGCCCAAAACACAAGATTTATGGAATGGTTAAAAGTGCATGAAAATGGCCAATTTACTCACTCCGAGTTCTCAAAAAGGGTTTCTTCACCCCGGGAAGTTAATTAAATACCATTTGGAGGCATTTAATGTTCGAGCAAAAACGGCTGATTTTCGACAAAAGAGATAACACCCCCCCATTACGTCATGCTTCAGAAATGTGGAAAATGGTCCGTTTTCAAATGTTTTATTTTTGAACGTCAGTTCACATTTGTAGGTGGATCATCAGTGTTAGAGCTAAAATTAGCATGTTTAAAGTGATTTTCATGCTTCCAGGGGCCCAAAACACAAGATTTATGGAATGGTTAAAAGTGCATGAAAATGGCCAATTTACTCACTCTGAGTTCTCAAAAAGGGTTTCTTCACCCCGGGAAGTTAATTAAATACCATTTGGAGGCATTTAATGTTCGAGCAAAAACGGCTGATTTTCGACAAAAGAGATAACACCCCCCCATTACGTCATGCTTCAGAAATGTGGAAAATGGTCCGTTTTCAAATGTTTTATTTTTGAACATCAGTTCACATTTGTTGGTGGATCATCAGTGTTAGAGCTAAAATTAGCATGTTTAAAGTGATTTTCATGCTTCCAGGGGCCCAAAACACAAGATTTATGGAATGGTTAAAAGTGCATGAAAATGGCCAATTTACTCACTCTGAGTTCTCAAAAAGGGTTTCTTCACCCCGGGAAGTTAATTAAATACCATTTGGAGGCATTTAATGTTAGAGCAAAAACGGCTGATTTTCGACAAAAGAGATAACACCCCCCCATTACGTCATGCTTCAGAAATGTGGAAAATGGTCCGTTTTCAAATGTTTTATTTTTGAACGTCAGTTCACATTTGTAGGTGGATCATCAGTGTTAGAGCTAAAATTAGCATGTTTAAAGTGATTTTCATGCTTCCAGGGGCCCAAAACACAAGATTTATGGAACGGTTAAAAGTGCATGAAAATGGCCAATTTACTCACTCTGAGTTCTCAAAAAGGGTTTCTTCACCCCGGGAAGTTAATTAAATACCATTTGGAGGCATTTAATGTTCGAGCAAAAACGGCTGATTTTCGACAAAAGAGATAACACCCCCCCCATTACGTCATGCTTCAGAAATGTGGAAAATGGTCCGTTTTCAAATGTTTTATTTTTGAACGTCAGTTCACATTTGTAGGTGGATCATCAGTGTTAGAGCTAAAATTAGCATGTTTAAAGTGATTTTCATGCTTCCAGGGGCTCGGGAAGTGAAATAAATACCATTTGGAGGCATTTAATGTTCGAGCAAAAACGGCTGATTTTCGACAAAAGAGATAACACCCCCCCATTACGTCATGCTTCAGAAATGTGGAAAATGGTCCGTTTTCAAATGTTTTATTTTTGAACGTCAGTTCACATTTGTAGGTGGATCATCAGTGTTAGAGCTAAAATTAGCATGTTTAAAGTGATTTTCATGCTTCCAGGGGCCCAAAACACAAGATTTATGGAATGGTTAAAAGTGCATGAAAATGGCCAATTTACTCACTCTGAGTTCTCAAAAAGGGTTTCTTCACCCCGGGAAGTTAATTAAATACCATTTGGAGGCATTTAATGTTCGAGCAAAAACGGCTGATTTTCGACAAAAGAGATAACACCCCCCCATTACGTCATGCTTCAGAAATGTGGAAAATGGTCCGTTTTCAAATGTTTTATTTTTGAACGTCAGTTCACATTTGTAGGTGGATCATCAGTGTTAGAGCTAAAATTAGCATGTTTAAAGTGATTTTCATGCTTCCAGGGGCCCAAAACACAAGATTTATGGAATGGTTAAAAGTGCATGAAAATGGCCAATTTACTCACTCTGAGTTCTCAAAAAGGGTTTCTTCACCCCGGGAAGTTAATTAAATACCATTTGGAGGCATTTAATGTTAGAGCAAAAACGGCTGATTTTCGACAAAAGAGATAACACCCCCCATTACGTCATGCTTCAGAAATGTGGAAAATGGTCCGTTTTCAAATGTTTTATTTTTGAACGTCAGTTCACATTTGTAGGTGGATCATCAGTGTTAGAGCTAAAATTAGCATGTTTAAAGTGATTTTCATGCTTCCAGGGGCCCAAAACACAAGATTTATGGAATGGTTAAAAGTGCATGAAAATGGCCAATTTACTCACTCTGAGTTCTCAAAAAGGGTTTCTTCACCCCGGGAAGTTAATTAAATACCATTTAGAGGCATTTAATGTTCGAGCAAAAACGGCTGATTTTCGACAAAAGAGATAACACCCCCCCATTACGTCATGCTTCAGAAATGTGGAAAATGGTCCGTTTCCAAATGTTTTATTTTTGAACGTCAGTTCACATTTGTAGGTGGATCATCAGTGTTAGAGCTAAAATTAGCATGTTTAAAGTGATTTTCATGCTTCCAGGGGCCCAAAACACAAGATTTATGGAATGGTTAAAAGTGCATGAAAATGGCCAATTTACTCACTCTGAGTTCTCAAAAAGGGTTTCTTCACCCCGGGAAGTTAATTAAATACCATTTGGAGGCATTTAATGTTAGAGCAAAAACGGCTGATTTTCGACAAAAGAGATAACACCCCCCCATTACGTCATGCTTCAGAAATGTGGAAAATGGTCCGTTTTCAAATGTTTTATTTTTGAACGTCAGTTCACATTTGCAGGTGGATCATCAGTGTTAGAGCTAAAATTAGCATGTTTAAAGTGATTTTCATGCTTCTTGGGGCCCAAAACACAAGATTTATGGAATGGTTAAAAGTGCATGAAAATGGCCAATTTACTCACTCTGAGTTCTCAAAAAGGGTTTCTTCACCCAGGGAAGTTAATTAAATACCATTTGGAGGATTTTAATGTTCGAGCAAAAACGGCTGATTTTCGACGAAAGAGCTAACACCCCCCCATAACGTCATGCTTTAGAAATGTGGAAAATGGTCCGTTTTCAAATGTTTTATTTTTGAACGTCAGTTCACATTTGTAGATGGATCATCAGTGTTAGAGCTAAAATTAGCATGTTTAAAGTGATTTTCATGCTTCCAGGGGCTCAGGAAGTTAATTAAATACCATTTGGAGGCATTTAATGTTCGAGCAAAAACGGCTGATTTTCGACAAAAGAGATAACACCCCCCCATTACGTCATGCTTCAGAAATGTGGAAAATGGTCCGTTTTCAAATGTTTTATTTTTGAACGTAAGTTCACATTTGTAGGTGGATCATCAGTGTTAGAGCTAAAATTAGCATGTTTAAAGTGATTTTCATGCTTCCAGGGGCCCAAAACACAAGATTTATGGAATGGTTAAAAGTGCATGAAAATGGCCAATTTACTCACTCTGAGTTCTCAAAAAGGGTTTCTTCACCCCGGGAAGTTAATTAAATACCATTTGGAGGCATTTAATGTTAGAGCAAAAACGGCTGATTTTCGACAAAAGAGATAACACCCCCCCATTACGTCATGCTTCAGAAATGTGGAAAATGGTCCGTTTTCAAATGTTTTATTTTTGAACGTCAGTTCACATTTGTAGGTGGATCATCAGTGTTAGAGCTAAAATTAGCATGTTTAAAGTGATTTTCATGCTTCTTGGGGCCCAAAACACAAGATTTATGGAATGGTTAAAAGTGCATGAAAATGGCCAATTTACTCACTCTGAGTTCTCAAAAAGGGTTTCTTCACCCCGGGAAGTTAATTAAATACCATTTGGAGGCATTTAATGTTCGAGCAAAAACGGCTGATTTTCGACAAAAGAGATAACACCCCCCCATTACGTCATGCTTCAGAAATGTGGAAAATGGTCCGTTTTAAAATGTTTTATTTTTGAACGTCAGTTCACATTTGTAGGTGGATCATCAGTGTTAGAGCTAAAATTAGCATGTTTAAAGTGATTTTCATGCTTCCAGGGGCCCAAAACACAAGATTTATGGAATGGTTAAAAGTGCATGAAAATGGCCAATTTACTCACTCTGAGTTCTCAAAAAGGGTTTCTTCACCCCGGGAAGTTAATTAAATACCATTTGGAGGCATTTAATGTTCGAGCAAAAACGGCTGATTTTCGACAAAAGAGATAACACCCCCCCATTACGTCATGCTTCAGAAATGTGGAAAATGGTCCGTTTTCAAATGTTTTATTTTTGAACGTCAGTTCACATTTGTAGGTAGATCATCAGTGTTAGAGCTAAAATTAGCATGTTTAAAGTGATTTTCATGCTTCCAGGGGCTCGGGAAGTTAATTAAATACCATTTGGAGGCATTTAATGTTCGAGCAAAAACGGCTGATTTTCGACAAAAGAGATAACACCCCCCCATTACGTCATGCTTCAGAAATGTGGAAAATGGTCCGTTTTCAAATGTTTTATTTTTGAACGTCAGTTCACATTTGTAGGTGGATCATCAGTGTTAGAGCTAAAATTAGCATGTTTAAAGTGATTTTCATGCTTCCAGGGGCCCAAAACACAAGATTTATGGAATGGTTAAAGGTGCATGAAAATGGCCAATTTACTCACTCTGAGTTCTCAAAAAGGGTTTCTTCACCCCGGGAAGTTAATTAAATACCATTTGGAGGCATTTAATGTTCGAGCAAAAACGGCTGATTTTCGACAAAAGAGATAACACCCCCCCATTACGTCATGCTTCAGAAATGTGGAAAATGGTCCGTTTTCAAATGTTTTTTTTTTTAACGTCAGTTCACATTTGTAGGTGGATCATCAGTGTTAGAGCTAAAATTAGCATGTTTAAAGTGATTTTCATGCTTCCAGGGGCCCAAAACACAAGATTTATGGAATGGTTAAAAGTGCATGAAAATGGCCAATTTACTCACTCTGAGTTCTCAAAAAGGGTTTCTTCACCCCAAGAAGTTAATTAAATACCATTTGGAGGCATTTAATGTTCGAGCAAAAATGGCTGATTTTCGACAAAAGAGATAACACCCCCCCATTACGTCATGCTTCAGAAATGTGGAAAATGGTCCGTTTTCAAATGTTTTATTTTTGAACGTCAGTTCACATTTGTAGGTGGATCATCAGTGTTAGAGCTAAAATTAGCATGTTTAAAGTGATTTTCATGCTTCCAGGGGCTCGGAAGTGAAATAAATACCATTTGGAGGCATTTAATGTTAGAGCAAAAACGGCTGATTTTCGACAAAAGAGATAACACCCCCCCATTACGTCATGCTTCAGAAATGTGGAAAATGGTCCGTTTTCAAATGTTTTATTTTTGAACGTCAGTTCACATTTGTAGGTGGATCATCAGTGTTAGAGCTAAAATTAGCATGTTTAAAGTGATTTTCATGCTTCCAGGGGCCCAAAACACAAGATTTATGGAATGGTTAAAAGTGCATGAAATTGGCCAATTTACTCACTCTGAGTTCTCAAAAAGGGTTTCTTCACCCCGGGAAGTTAATTAAATACCATTTGGAGGATTTTAATGTTCGAGCAAAAACGGCTGATTTTCGACGAAAGAGCTAACACCCCCCCATAACGTCATGCTTTAGAAATGTGGAAAATGGTCCGTTTTCAAATGTTTTATTTTTGAACGTCAGTTCACATTTGTAGGTGGATCATCAGTGTTAGAGCTAAAATTAGCATGTTTAAAGTGATTTTCATGCTTCCAGGGGCTCAGGAAGTTAATTAAATACCATTTGGAGGCATTTAATGTTCGAGCAAAAACGGCTGATTTTCGACAAAAGAGATAACACCCCCCCATTACGTCATGCTTCAGAAATGTGGAAAATGGTCCGTTTTCAAATGTTTTATTTTTGAGCGTAAGTTCACATTTGTAGGTGGATCATCAGTGTTAGAGCTAAAATTAGCATGTTTTAAAGTGATTTTCATGCTTCCAGGGGCCCAAAACACAAGATTTATGGAATGGTTAAAAGTGCATGAAAATGGCCAATTTACTCACTCTGAGTTCACAAAAAGGGTTTCTTCACCCCGGGAAGTTAATTAAATACCATTTGGAGGCATTTAATGTTAGAGCAAAAACGGCTGATTTTCGACAAAAGAGATAACACCCCCCCATTACGTCATGCTTCAGAAATGTGGAAAATGGTCCGTTTTCAAATGTTTTATTTTTGAACGTCAGTTCACATTTGTAGGTGGATCATCAGTGTTAGAGCTAAAATTAGCATGTTTAAAGTGATTTTCATGCTTCCAGGGGCCCAAAACACAAGATTTATGGAATGGTTAAAAGTGCATGAAAATGGCCAATTTACTCACTCTGAGTTCTCAAAAAGGGTTTCTTCACCCCGGGAAGTTAATTAAATACCATTTGGAGGCATTTAATGTTCGAGCAAAAACGGCTGATTTTCGACAAAAGAGATAACACCCCCCCCATTACGTCATGCTTCAGAAATGTGGAAAATGGTCCGTTTTCAAATGTTTTATTTTTGATTGTCAGTTCACATTTGTAGGTGGATCATCAGTGTTAGAGCTAAAATTAGCATGTTTAAAGTGATTTTCATGCTTCCAGGGGCCCAAAACACAAGATTTATGGAATGGTTAAAAGTGCATGAAAATGGCCAATTTACTCACTCTGAGTTCTCAAAAAGGGTTTCTTCACCCCGGGAAGTTAATTAAATACCATTTGGAGGCATTTAATGTTCGAGCAAAAACGGCTGATTTTCGACAAAAGAGATAACACCCCCCCATTACGTCATGCTTCAGAAATGTGGAAAATGGTCCGTTTTCAAATGTTTTATTTTTGAACGTCAGTTCACATTTGTAGGTGGATCATCAGTGTTAGAGCTAAAATTAGCATGTTTAAAGTGATTTTCATGCTTCCAGGGGCCCAAAACACAAGATTTATGGAATGGTTAAAAGTGCATGAAAATGGCCAATTTACTCACTCTGAGTTCTCAAAAAGGGTTTCTTCACCCCGGGAAGTTAATTAAATACCATTTGGAGGATTTTAATGTTCGAGCAAAAACGGCTGATTTTCGACGAAAGAGCTAACACCCCCCCATTACGTCATGCTTTAGAAATGTGGAAAATGGTCCGTTTTCAAATGTTTTATTTTTGAACGTCAGTTCACATTTGTAGGTGGATCATCAGTGTTAGAGCTGAAATTAGCATGTTTAAAGTGATTTTCATGCTTCCAGGGGCCCAAAACACAAGATTTATGGAATGGTTAAAAGTGCATGAAAATGGCCAATTTACTCACTCTGAGTTCTCAAAAAGGGTTTCTTCACCCCGGGAAGTTAATTAAATACCATTTGGAGGCATTTAATGTTCGAGCAAAAACGGCTGATTTTCGACAAAAGAGATAACACCCCCCCATTACGTCATGCTTCAGAAATGTGGAAAATGGTCCGTTTTCAAATGTTTTATTTTTGAACGTCAGTTCACATTTGTAGGTGGATCATCAGTGTTAGAGCTAAAATTAGCATGTTTAAAGTGATTTTCATGCTTCCAGGGGCCCAAAACACAAGATTTATGGAATGGTTAAAAGTGCATGAAAATGGCCAATTTACTCACTCTGAGTTTTCAAAAAGGGTTTCTTCACCCCGGGAAGTTAATTAAATACCATTTGGAGGCATTTAATGTTCGAGCAAAAACGGCTGATTTTCAACAAAAGAGATAACACCCCCCCATTACGTCATGCTTCAGAAATGTGGAAAATGGTCCGTTTTCAAATGTTTTATTTTTGAACGTCAGTTCACATTTGTAGGTGGATCATCAGTGTTAGAGCTAAAATTAGCATGTTTAAAGTGATTTTCATGCTTCCAGGGGCCCAAAACACAAGATTTATGGAATGGTTAAAAGTGCATGAAAATTGCCAATTTACTCACTCTGAGTTCTCAAAAAGGGTTTCTTCACCCCGGGAAGTTAATTAAATACCATTTGGAGGCATTTAATGTTAGAGCAAAAACGGCTGATTTTCGACAAAAGAGATAACACCCCCCATTACGTCATGCTTCAGAAATGTGGAAAATGGTCCGTTTTCAAATGTTTTATTTTTGAACGTCAGTTCACATTTGTAGGTGGATCATCAGTGTTAGAGCTAAAATTAGCATGTTTAAAGTGATTTTCATGCTTCCAGGGGCCCAAAACACAAGATTTATGGAATGGTTAAAAGTGCATGAAAATGGCCAATTTACTCACTCTGAGTTCTCAAAAAGGGTTTCTTCACCCCGGGAAGTTAATTAAATACCATTTAGAGGCATTTAATGTTCGAGCAAAAACGGCTGATTTTCGACAAAAGAGATAACACCCCCCCATTACGTCATGCTTCAGAAATGTGGAAAATGGTCCGTTTCCAAATGTTTTATTTTTGAACGTCAGTTCACATTTGTAGGTGGATCATCAGTGTTAGAGCTAAAATTAGCATGTTTAAAGTGATTTTCATGCTTCCAGGGGCCCAAAACACAAGATTTATGGAATGGTTAAAAGTGCATGAAAATGGCCAATTTACTCACTCTGAGTTCTCAAAAAGGGTTTCTTCACCCCGGGAAGTTAATTAAATACCATTTGGAGGCATTTAATGTTAGAGCAAAAACGGCTGATTTTCGACAAAAGAGATAACACCCCCCCATTACGTCATGCTTCAGAAATGTGGAAAATGGTCCGTTTTCAAATGTTTTATTTTTGAACGTCAGTTCACATTTGTAGGTGGATCATCAGTGTTAGAGCTAAAATTAGCATGTTTAAAGTGATTTTCATGCTTCTTGGGGCCCAAAACACAAGATTTATGGAATGGTTAAAAGTGCATGAAAATGGCCAATTTACTCACTCTGAGTTCTCAAAAAGGGTTTCTTCACCCCGGGAAGTTAATTAAATACCATTTGGAGGATTTTAATGTTCGAGCAAAAACGGCTGATTTTCGACGAAAGAGCTAACACCCCCCCATAACGTCATGCTTTAGAAATGTGGAAAATGGTCCGTTTTCAAATGTTTTATTTTTGAACGTCAGTTCACATTTGTAGGTGGATCATCAGTGTTAGAGCTAAAATTAGCATGTTTAAAGTGATTTTCATGCTTCCAGGGGCCCAAAACACAAGATTTATGGAATGGTTAAAAGTGCATGAAAATGGCCAATTTACTCACTCTGAGTTCTCAAAAAGGGTTTCTTCACCCCGGGAAGTTAATTAAATACCATTTGGAGGCATTTAATGTTAGAGCAAAAACGGCTGATTTTCGACAAAAGAGATAACACCCCCCCATTACGTCATGCTTCAGAAATGTGGAAAATGGTCCGTTTTCAAATGTTTTATTTTTGAACGTCAGTTCACATTTGTAGGTGGATCATCAGTGTTAGAGCTAAAATTAGCATGTTTAAAGTGATTTTCATGCTTCTTGGGGCCCAAAACACAAGATTTATGGAATGGTTAAAAGTGCATGAAAATGGCCAATTTACTCACTCTGAGTTCTCAAAAAGGGTTTCTTCACCCCGGGAAGTTAATTAAATACCATTTGGAGGATTTTAATGTTCGAGCAAAAACGGCTGATTTTCGACGAAAGAGCTAACACCCCCCCATAACGTCATGCTTTAGAAATGTGGAAAATGGTCCGTTTTCAAATGTTTTATTTTTGAACGTCAGTTCACATTTGTAGGTGGATCATCAGTGTTAGAGCTAAAATTAGCATGTTTAAAGTGATTTTCATGCTTCCAGGGGCTCAGGAAGTTAATTAAATACCATTTGGAGGCATTTAATGTTCGAGCAAAAACGGCTGATTTTCGACAAAAGAGATAACACCCCCCCATTACGTCATGCTTCAGAAATGTGGAAAATGGTCCGTTTTCAAATGTTTTATTTTTGAACGTAAGTTCACATTTGTAGGTGGATCATCAGTGTTAGAGCTAAAATTAGCATGTTTAAAGTGATTTTCATGCTTCCAGGGGCCCAAAACACAAGATTTATGGAATGGTTAAAAGTGCATGAAAATGGCCAATTTACTCACTCTGAGTTCTCAAAAAGGGTTTCTTCACCCCGGGAAGTTAATTAAATACCATTTGGAGGATTTTAATGTTCGAGCAAAAACGGCTGATTTTCGACGAAAGAGCTAACACCCCCCCATAACGTCATGCTTTAGAAATGTGGAAAATGGTCCGTTTTCAAATGTTTTATTTTTGAACGTCAGTTCACATTTGTAGGTGGATCATCAGTGTTAGAGCTAAAATTAGCATGTTTAAAGTGATTTTCATGCTTCCAGGGGCCCAAAACACAAGATTTATGGAATGGTTAAAAGTGCATGAAAATGGCCAATTTACTCACTCTGAGTTCTCAAAAAGGGTTTCTTCACCCCGGGAAGTTAATTAAATACCATTTGGAGGCATTTAATGTTAGAGCAAAAACGGCTGATTTTCGACAAAAGAGATAACACCCCCCCATTACGTCATGCTTCAGAAATGTGGAAAATGGTCCGTTTTCAAATGTTTTATTTTTGAACGTCAGTTCACATTTGTAGGTGGATCATCAGTGTTAGAGCTAAAATTAGCATGTTTAAAGTGATTTTCATGCTTCTTGGGGCCCAAAACACAAGATTTATGGAATGGTTAAAAGTGCATGAAAATGGCCAATTTACTCACTCTGAGTTCTCAAAAAGGGTTTCTTCACCCCGGGAAGTTAATTAAATACCATTTGGAGGATTTTAATGTTCGAGCAAAAACGGCTGATTTTCGACGAAAGAGCTAACACCCCCCCATAACGTCATGCTTTAGAAATGTGGAAAATGGTCCGTTTTCAAATGTTTTATTTTTGAACGTCAGTTCACATTTGTAGGTGGATCATCAGTGTTAGAGCTAAAATTAGCATGTTTAAAGTGATTTTCATGCTTCCAGGGGCTCAGGAAGTTAATTAAATACCATTTGGAGGCATTTAATGTTCGAGCAAAAACGGCTGATTTTCGACAAAAGAGATAACACCCCCCCATTACGTCATGCTTCAGAAATGTGGAAAATGGTCCGTTTTCAAATGTTTTATTTTTGAACGTAAGTTCACATTTGTAGGTGGATCATCAGTGTTAGAGCTAAAATTAGCATGTTTAAAGTGATTTTCATGCTTCCAGGGGCCCAAAACACAAGATTTATGGAATGGTTAAAAGTGCATGAAAATGGCCAATTTACTCACTCTGAGTTCTCAAAAAGGGTTTCTTCACCCCGGGAAGTTAATTAAATACCATTTGGAGGCATTTAATGTTAGAGCAAAAACGGCTGATTTTCGACAAAAGAGATAACACCCCCCCATTACGTCATGCTTCAGAAATGTGGAAAATGGTCCGTTTTCAAATGTTTTATTTTTGAACGTCAGTTCACATTTGTAGGTGGATCATCAGTGTTAGAGCTAAAATTAGCATGTTTAAAGTGATTTTCATGCTTCCAGGGGCTCGGGAAGTTATTTAAATACCATTTGGAGGCATTTAATGTTCGAGCAAAAACGGCTGATTTTCGACAAAAGAGATAACACCCCCCCATTACGTCATGCTTCAGAAATGTGGAAAATGGTCCGTTTTCAAATGTTTTATTTTTGAACGTCAGTTCACATTTGTAGGTGGATCATCAGTGTTAGAGCTAAAATTAGCATGTTTAAAGTGATTTTCATGCTTCCAGGGGCTCGGGAAGTTAATTAAATACCATTTGGAGGCATTTAATGTTCGAGCAAAAACGGCTGATTTTCGACAAAAGAGATAACACCCCCCCATTACGTCATGCTTCAGAAATGTGGAAAATGGTCCGTTTTCAAATGTTTTATTTTTGAACGTCAGTTCACATTTGTAGGTGGATCATCAGTGTTAGAGCTAAAATTAGCATGTTTAAAGTGATTTTCATGCTTCCAGGGGCCCAAAACACAAGATTTATGGAATGGTTAAAAGTGCATGAAAATGGCCAATTTACTCACTCTGAGTTCTCAAAAAGGGTTTCTTCACCCCGGGAAGTTAATTAAATACCATTTGGAGGCATTTAATGTTAGAGCAAAAACGGCTGATTTTCGACAAAAGAGATAACACCCCCCCATTACGTCATGCTTCAGAAATGTGGAAAATGGTCCGCTTTCAAATGTTTTATTTTTGAACGTCAGTTCACATTTGTAGGTGGATCATCAGTGTTAGAGCTAAAATTAGCATGTTTAAAGTGATTTTCATGCTTCCAGGGGCCCAAAACACAAGATTTATAGAATGGTTAAAAGTGCATGAAAATGGCCAATTTACTCACTCTGAGTTCTCAAAAAGGGTTTCTTCACCCCGGGAAGTTAATTAAATACCATTTGGAGGCATTTAATGTTCGAGCAAAAACGGCTGATTTTCGACAAAAGAGATAACACCCCCCCATTACGTCATGCTTCAGAAATGTGGAAAATGGTCCGTTTTCAAATGTTTTATTTTTGAACGTCAGTTCACATTTGTAGGTGGATCATCAGTGTTAGAGCTAAAATTAGTATGTTTAAAGTGATTTTCATGCTTCCAGGGGCTCGGGAAGTTAATTAAATACCATTTGGAGGCATTTAATGTTCGAGCAAAAACGGCTGATTTTCGACAAAAGAGATAACATCCCCCCATTACGTCATGCTTCAGAAATGTGGAAAATGGTCCGTTTTCAAATGTTTTATTTTTGAACGTCAGTTCATATTTGTAGGTGGATCATCGGTGTTAGAGCTAAAATTAGCATGTTTAAAGTGATTTTCATGCTTCCAGGGGCCCAAAACACAAGATTTATGGAATGGTTAAAAGTGCATGAAAATGGCCAATTTACTCACTCTGAGTTCTCAAAAAGGGTTTCTTCACCCCGGGAAGTTAATTAAATACCATTTGGAGGCATTTAATGTTCGAGCAAAAACGGATGATTTTCGACAAAAGAGATAACACCCCCCCCATTACGTCATGCTTCAGAAATGTGGAAAATGGTCCGTTTTCAAATGTTTTATTTTTGAACGTCAGTTCACATTTGTAGGTGGATCATCAGTGTTAGAGCTAAAATTAGCATGTTTAAAGTGATTTTCATGCTTCCAGGGGCTCGGGAAGTTAATTAAATACCATTTGGAGGCATTTAATGTTCGAGCAAAAACGGCTGATTTTCGACAAAAGAGATAACACCCCCCCATTACGTCATGCTTCAGAAATGTGGAAAATGGTCCGTTTTCAAATGTTTTATTTTTGAACGTCAGTTCACATTTGTAGGTGGATCATCAGTGTTAGAGCTAAAATTAGCATGTTTAAAGTGATTTACATGCTTCCAGGGGCCCAAAACACAAGATTTATGGAATGGTTAAAAGTGCATGAAAATGGCCAATTTACTCACTCTGAGTTCTCAAAAAGGGTTTCTTCACCCCGGGAAGTTAATTAAATACCATTTGGAGGCATTTAATGTTCGAGCAAAAACGGCTGATTTTCGACAAAAGAGATAACACCCCCCATTACGTCATGCTTCAGAAATGTGGAAAATGGTCCGTTTTCAAATGTTTTATTTTTGAACGTCAGTTCACATTTGTAGGTGGATCATCAGTGTTAGAGCTAAAATTAGCATGTTTAAAGTGATTTTCATGCTTCCAGGGGCTCGGGAAGTTAATTAAATACCATTTGGAGGCATTTAATGTTCGAGCAAAAACGGCTGATTTTCGACAAAAGAGATAACACCCCCCCATTACTTCATGCTTCAGAAATGTGGAAAATGGTCCGCTTTCAAATGTTTTATTTTTGTACGTCAGTTCACATTTGTAGGTGGATCATCAGTGTTAGCGCTAAAATTAGCATGTTTAAAGTGATTTTCATGCTTCCAGGGGCTTGGGAAGTTAATTAAATACCATTTGGAGGCATTTAATGTTCGAGCAAAAACGGCTGATTTTCGACAAAAGAGATAACACCCCCCCATTACGTCATGCTTCAGAAATGTGGAAAATGGTCCGTTTTCAAATGTTTTATTTTTGAACGTCAGTTCACATTTGTAGGTGGATCATCAGTGTTAGAGCTAAAATTAGCATGTTTAAAGTGATTTTCATGCTTCCAGGGGCTCGGGAAGTTAATTAAATACCATTTGGAGGCATTTAATGTTCGAGCAAAAACGGCTGATTTTCGACAAAAGAGATAACACCCCCCCATTACGTCATGCTTCAGAAATGTGGAAAATGGTCCGTTTTCAAATGTTTTATTTTTGAACGTCAGTTCACATTTGTAGGTGGATCATCAGTGTTAGAGCTAAAATTAGCATGTTTAAAGTGATTTTCATGCTTCCAGGGGCCCAAAACACAAGATTTATGGAATGGTTAAAAGTGCATGAAAATGGCCAATTTACTCACTCTGAGTTCTCAAAAAGGGTTTCTTCACCCCGGGAAGTTAATTAAATACCATTTGGAGGATTTTAATGTTCGAGCAAAAACGGCTGATTTTCGACGAAAGAGCTAACACCCCCCCATTACGTCATGCTTTAGAAATGTGGAAAATGGTCCGTTTTCAAATGTTTTATTTTTGAACGTCAGTTCACATTTGTAGGTGGATCATCAGTGTTAGAGCTAAAATTAGCATGTTTAAAGTGATTTTCATGCTTCCAGGGGCTCGGGAAGTTAATTAAATACCATTTGGAGGCATTTAATGTTCGAGCAAAAACGGCTGATTTTCGACAAAAGAGATAACACCCCCCATTACGTCATGCTTCAGAAATGTGGAAAATGGTCCGTTTTCAAATGTTTTATTTTTGAACGTCAGTTCACATTTGTAGGTGGATCATCAGTGTTAGAGCTAAAATTAGCATGTTTAAAGTGATTTTCATGCTTCCAGGGGCTCGGGAAGTTAATTAAATACCATTTGGAGGCATTTAATGTTCGAGCAAAAACGGCTGATTTTCGACAAAAGAGATAACACCCCCCCCATTACGTCATGCTTCAGAAATGTGGAAAATGGTCCGTTTTCAAATGTTTTATTTTTGAACGTCAGTTCACATTTGTAGGTGGATCATCAGTGTTAGAGCTAAAATTAGCATGTTTAAAGTGATTTTCATGCTTCCAGGGGCTCGGGAAGTTAATTAAATACCATTTGGAGGCATTTAATGTTCGAGCAAAAACGGCTGATTTTCGACAAAAGAGATAACACCCCCCCATTACGTCATGCTTCAGAAATGTGGAAAATGGTCCGTTTTCAAATGTTTTATTTTTGAACGTCAGTTCACATTTGTAGGTGGATCATCAGTGTTAGAGCTAAAATTAGCATGTTTAAAGTGATTTACATGCTTCCAGGGGCCCAAAACACAAGATTTATGGAATGGTTAAAAGTGCATGAAAATGGCCAATTTACTCACTCTGAGTTCTCAAAAAGGGTTTCTTCACCCCGGGAAGTTAATTAAATACCATTTGGAGGCATTTAATGTTCGAGCAAAAACGGCTGATTTTCGACAAAAGAGATAACACCCCCCATTACGTCATGCTTCAGAAATGTGGAAAATGGTCCGTTTTCAAATGTTTTATTTTTGAACGTCAGTTCACATTTGTAGGTGGATCATCAGTGTTAGAGCTAAAATTAGCATGTTTAAAGTGATTTTCATGCTTCCAGGGGCTCGGGAAGTTAATTAAATACCATTTGGAGGCATTTAATGTTCGAGCAAAAACGGCTGATTTTCGACAAAAGAGATAACACCCCCCCATTACTTCATGCTTCAGAAATGTGGAAAATGGTCCGCTTTCAAATGTTTTATTTTTGTACGTCAGTTCACATTTGTAGGTGGATCATCAGTGTTAGCGCTAAAATTAGCATGTTTAAAGTGATTTTCATGCTTCCAGGGGCTTGGGAAGTTAATTAAATACCATTTGGAGGCATTTAATGTTCGAGCAAAAACGGCTGATTTTCGACAAAAGAGATAACACCCCCCCATTACGTCATGCTTCAGAAATGTGGAAAATGGTCCGTTTTCAAATGTTTTATTTTTGAACGTCAGTTCACATTTGTAGGTGGATCATCAGTGTTAGAGCTAAAATTAGCATGTTTAAAGTGATTTTCATGCTTCCAGGGGCTCGGGAAGTTAATTAAATACCATTTGGAGGCATTTAATGTTCGAGCAAAAACGGCTGATTTTCGACAAAAGAGATAACACCCCCCCATTACGTCATGCTTCAGAAATGTGGAAAATGGTCCGTTTTCAAATGTTTTATTTTTGAACGTCAGTTCACATTTGTAGGTGGATCATCAGTGTTAGAGCTAAAATTAGCATGTTTAAAGTGATTTTCATGCTTCCAGGGGCCCAAAACACAAGATTTATGGAATGGTTAAAAGTGCATGAAAATGGCCAATTTACTCACTCTGAGTTCTCAAAAAGGGTTTCTTCACCCCGGGAAGTTAATTAAATACCATTTGGAGGATTTTAATGTTCGAGCAAAAACGGCTGATTTTCGACGAAAGAGCTAACACCCCCCCATTACGTCATGCTTTAGAAATGTGGAAAATGGTCCGTTTTCAAATGATTTATTTTTGAACGTCAGTTCACATTTGTAGGTGGATCATCAGTGTTAGAGCTAAAATTAGCATGTTTAAAGTGATTTTCATGCTTCCAGGGGCTCGGGAAGTTAATTAAATACCATTTGGAGGCATTTAATGTTCGAGCAAAAACGGCTGATTTTCGACAAAAGAGATAACACCCCCCATTACGTCATGCTTCAGAAATGTGGAAAATGGTCCGTTTTCAAATGTTTTATTTTTGAACGTCAGTTCACATTTGTAGGTGGATCATCAGTGTTAGAGCTAAAATTAGCATGTTTAAAGTGATTTTCATGCTTCCAGGGGCCCAAAACACAAGATTTATAGAATGGTTAAAAGTGCATGAAAATGGCCAATTTACTCACTCTGAGTTCTCAAAAAGGGTTTCTTCACCCCGGGAAGTTAATTAAATACCATTTGGAGGCATTTAATGTTCGAGCAAAAACGGCTGATTTTCGACAAAAGAGATAACACCCCCCCATTACGTCATGCTTCAGAAATGTGGAAAATGGTCCGTTTTCAAATGTTTTATTTTTGAACGTCAGTTCACATTTGTAGGTGGATCATCAGTGTTAGAGCTAAAATTAGTATGTTTAAAGTGATTTTCATGCTTCCAGGGGCTCGGGAAGTTAATTAAATACAATTTGGAGGCATTTAATGTTCGAGCAAAAACGGCTGATTTTCGACAAAAGAGATAACATCCCCCCATTACGTCATGCTTCAGAAATGTGGAAAATGGTCCGTTTTCAAATGTTTTATTTTTGAACGTCAGTTCATATTTGTAGGTGGATCATCAGTGTTAGAGCTAAAATTAGCATGTTTAAAGTGATTTTCATGCTTCCAGGGGCCCAAAACACAAGATTTATGGAATGGTTAAAAGTGCATGAAAATGGCCAATTTACTCACTCTGAGTTCTCAAAAAGGGTTTCTTCACCCCGGGAAGTTAATTAAATACCATTTGGAGGCATTTAATGTTCGAGCAAAAACGGCTGATTTTCGACAAAAGAGATAACACCCCCCATTACGTCATGCTTCAGAAATGTGGAAAATGGTCCGTTTTCAAATGTTTTATTTTTGAACGTCAGTTCACATTTGTAGGTGGATCATCAGTGTTAGAGCTAAAATTAGCATGTTTAAAGTGATTTTCATGCTTCCAGGGGCCCAAAACACAAGATTTATGGAATGGTTAAAAGTGCATGAAAATGGCCAATTTACTCACTCTGAGTTCTCAAAAAGGGTTTCTTCACCCCGGGAAGTTAATTAAATACCATTTGGAGGCATTTAATGTTCGAGCAAAAACGGCTGATTTTCGACAAAAGAGATAACACCCCCCCATTACGTCATGCTTCAGAAATGTGGAAAATGGTCCGTTTTCAAATGTTTTATTTTTGAACGTCAGTTCACATTTGTAGGTGGATCATCAGTGTTAGAGCTAAAATTAGCATGTTTAAAGTGATTTTCATGCTTCCAGGGGCTCGGGAAGTGAAATAAATACCATTTGGAGGCATTTAATGTTCGAGCAAAAACGGCTGATTTTCGACAAAAGAGATAACACCCCCCCATTACGTCATGCTTCAGAAATGTGGAAAATGGTCCGTTTTCAAATGTTTTATTTTTGAACGTCAGTTCACATTTGTAGGTGGATCATCAGTGTTAGAGCTAAAATTAGCATGTTTAAAGTGATTTTCATGCTTCCAGGGGCCCAAAACACAAGATTTATGGAATGGTTAAAAGTGCATGAAAATGGCCAATTTACTCACTCCGAGTTCTCAAAAAGGGTTTCTTCACCCCGGGAAGTTAATTAAATACCATTTGGAGGCATTTAATGTTCGAGCAAAAACGGCTGATTTTCGACAAAAGAGATAACACCCCCCCATTACGTCATGCTTCAGAAATGTGGAAAATGGTCCGTTTTCAAATGTTTTATTTTTGAACGTCAGTTCACATTTGTAGGTGGATCATCAGTGTTAGAGCTAAAATTAGCATGTTTAAAGTGATTTTCATGCTTCCAGGGGCCCAAAACACAAGATTTATGGAATGGTTAAAAGTGCATGAAAATGGCCAATTTACTCACTCTGAGTTCTCAAAAAGGGTTTCTTCACCCCGGGAAGTTAATTAAATACCATTTGGAGGCATTTAATGTTCGAGCAAAAACGGCTGATTTTCGACAAAAGAGATAACACCCCCCCATTACGTCATGCTTCAGAAATGTGGAAAATGGTCCGTTTTCAAATGTTTTATTTTTGAACGTCAGTTCACATTTGTTGGTGGATCATCAGTGTTAGAGCTAAAATTAGCATGTTTAAAGTGATTTTCATGCTTCCAGGGGCCCAAAACACAAGATTTATGGAATGGTTAAAAGTGCATGAAAATGGCCAATTTACTCACTCTGAGTTCTCAAAAAGGGTTTCTTCACCCCGGGAAGTTAATTAAATACCATTTGGAGGCATTTAATGTTAGAGCAAAAACGGCTGATTTTCGACAAAAGAGATAACACCCCCCCATTACGTCATGCTTCAGAAATGTGGAAAATGGTCCGTTTTCAAATGTTTTATTTTTGAACGTCAGTTCACATTTGTAGGTGGATCATCAGTGTTAGAGCTAAAATTAGCATGTTTAAAGTGATTTTCATGCTTCCAGGGGCCCAAAACACAAGATTTATGGAACGGTTAAAAGTGCATGAAAATGGCCAATTTACTCACTCTGAGTTCTCAAAAAGGGTTTCTTCACCCCGGGAAGTTAATTAAATACCATTTGGAGGCATTTAATGTTCGAGCAAAAACGGCTGATTTTCGACAAAAGAGATAACACCCCCCCCATTACGTCATGCTTCAGAAATGTGGAAAATGGTCCGTTTTCAAATGTTTTATTTTTGAACGTCAGTTCACATTTGTAGGTGGATCATCAGTGTTAGAGCTAAAATTAGCATGTTTAAAGTGATTTTCATGCTTCCAGGGGCTCGGGAAGTGAAATAAATACCATTTGGAGGCATTTAATGTTCGAGCAAAAACGGCTGATTTTCGACAAAAGAGATAACACCCCCCCATTACGTCATGCTTCAGAAATGTGGAAAATGGTCCGTTTTCAAATGTTTTATTTTTGAACGTCAGTTCACATTTGTAGGTGGATCATCAGTGTTAGAGCTAAAATTAGCATGTTTAAAGTGATTTTCATGCTTCCAGGGGCCCAAAACACAAGATTTATGGAATGGTTAAAAGTGCATGAAAATGGCCAATTTACTCACTCTGAGTTCTCAAAAAGGGTTTCTTCACCCCGGGAAGTTAATTAAATACCATTTGGAGGCATTTAATGTTCGAGCAAAAACGGCTGATTTTCGACAAAAGAGATAACACCCCCCCATTACGTCATGCTTCAGAAATGTGGAAAATGGTCCGTTTTCAAATGTTTTATTTTTGAACGTCAGTTCACATTTGTAGGTGGATCATCAGTGTTAGAGCTAAAATTAGCATGTTTAAAGTGATTTTCATGCTTCCAGGGGCCCAAAACACAAGATTTATGGAATGGTTAAAAGTGCATGAAAATGGCCAATTTACTCACTCTGAGTTCTCAAAAAGGGTTTCTTCACCCCGGGAAGTTAATTAAATACCATTTGGAGGCATTTAATGTTAGAGCAAAAACGGCTGATTTTCGACAAAAGAGATAACACCCCCCATTACGTCATGCTTCAGAAATGTGGAAAATGGTCCGTTTTCAAATGTTTTATTTTTGAACGTCAGTTCACATTTGTAGGTGGATCATCAGTGTTAGAGCTAAAATTAGCATGTTTAAAGTGATTTTCATGCTTCCAGGGGCCCAAAACACAAGATTTATGGAATGGTTAAAAGTGCATGAAAATGGCCAATTTACTCACTCTGAGTTCTCAAAAAGGGTTTCTTCACCCCGGGAAGTTAATTAAATACCATTTAGAGGCATTTAATGTTCGAGCAAAAACGGCTGATTTTCGACAAAAGAGATAACACCCCCCCATTACGTCATGCTTCAGAAATGTGGAAAATGGTCCGTTTCCAAATGTTTTATTTTTGAACGTCAGTTCACATTTGTAGGTGGATCATCAGTGTTAGAGCTAAAATTAGCATGTTTAAAGTGATTTTCATGCTTCCAGGGGCCCAAAACACAAGATTTATGGAATGGTTAAAAGTGCATGAAAATGGCCAATTTACTCACTCTGAGTTCTCAAAAAGGGTTTCTTCACCCCGGGAAGTTAATTAAATACCATTTGGAGGCATTTAATGTTAGAGCAAAAACGGCTGATTTTCGACAAAAGAGATAACACCCCCCCATTACGTCATGCTTCAGAAATGTGGAAAATGGTCCGTTTTCAAATGTTTTATTTTTGAACGTCAGTTCACATTTGCAGGTGGATCATCAGTGTTAGAGCTAAAATTAGCATGTTTAAAGTGATTTTCATGCTTCTTGGGGCCCAAAACACAAGATTTATGGAATGGTTAAAAGTGCATGAAAATGGCCAATTTACTCACTCTGAGTTCTCAAAAAGGGTTTCTTCACCCCGGGAAGTTAATTAAATACCATTTGGAGGATTTTAATGTTCGAGCAAAAACGGCTGATTTTCGACGAAAGAGCTAACACCCCCCCATAACGTCATGCTTTAGAAATGTGGAAAATGGTCCGTTTTCAAATGTTTTATTTTTGAACGTCAGTTCACATTTGTAGATGGATCATCAGTGTTAGAGCTAAAATTAGCATGTTTAAAGTGATTTTCATGCTTCCAGGGGCTCAGGAAGTTAATTAAATACCATTTGGAGGCATTTAATGTTCGAGCAAAAACGGCTGATTTTCGACAAAAGAGATAACACCCCCCCATTACGTCATGCTTCAGAAATGTGGAAAATGGTCCGTTTTCAAATGTTTTATTTTTGAACGTAAGTTCACATTTGTAGGTGGATCATCAGTGTTAGAGCTAAAATTAGCATGTTTAAAGTGATTTTCATGCTTCCAGGGGCCCAAAACACAAGATTTATGGAATGGTTAAAAGTGCATGAAAATGGCCAATTTACTCACTCTGAGTTCTCAAAAAGGGTTTCTTCACCCCGGGAAGTTAATTAAATACCATTTGGAGGCATTTAATGTTAGAGCAAAAACGGCTGATTTTCGACAAAAGAGATAACACCCCCCCATTACGTCATGCTTCAGAAATGTGGAAAATGGTCCGTTTTCAAATGTTTTATTTTTGAACGTCAGTTCACATTTGTAGGTGGATCATCAGTGTTAGAGCTAAAATTAGCATGTTTAAAGTGATTTTCATGCTTCTTGGGGCCCAAAACACAAGATTTATGGAATGGTTAAAAGTGCATGAAAATGGCCAATTTACTCACTCTGAGTTCTCAAAAAGGGTTTCTTCACCCCGGGAAGTTAATTAAATACCATTTGGAGGCATTTAATGTTCGAGCAAAAACGGCTGATTTTCGACAAAAGAGATAACACCCCCCCATTACGTCATGCTTCAGAAATGTGGAAAATGGTCCGTTTTAAAATGTTTTATTTTTGAACGTCAGTTCACATTTGTAGGTGGATCATCAGTGTTAGAGCTAAAATTAGCATGTTTAAAGTGATTTTCATGCTTCCAGGGGCCCAAAACACAAGATTTATGGAATGGTTAAAAGTGCATGAAAATGGCCAATTTACTCACTCTGAGTTCTCAAAAAGGGTTTCTTCACCCCGGGAAGTTAATTAAATACCATTTGGAGGCATTTAATGTTCGAGCAAAAACGGCTGATTTTCGACAAAAGAGATAACACCCCCCCATTACGTCATGCTTCAGAAATGTGGAAAATGGTCCGTTTTCAAATGTTTTATTTTTGAACGTCAGTTCACATTTGTAGGTAGATCATCAGTGTTAGAGCTAAAATTAGCATGTTTAAAGTGATTTTCATGCTTCCAGGGGCTCGGGAAGTTAATTAAATACCATTTGGAGGCATTTAATGTTCGAGCAAAAACGGCTGATTTTCGACAAAAGAGATAACACCCCCCCATTACGTCATGCTTCAGAAATGTGGAAAATGGTCCGTTTTCAAATGTTTTATTTTTGAACGTCAGTTCACATTTGTAGGTGGATCATCAGTGTTAGAGCTAAAATTAGCATGTTTAAAGTGATTTTCATGCTTCCAGGGGCCCAAAACACAAGATTTATGGAATGGTTAAAGGTGCATGAAAATGGCCAATTTACTCACTCTGAGTTCTCAAAAAGGGTTTCTTCACCCCGGGAAGTTAATTAAATACCATTTGGAGGCATTTAATGTTCGAGCAAAAACGGCTGATTTTCGACAAAAGAGATAACACCCCCCCATTACGTCATGCTTCAGAAATGTGGAAAATGGTCCGTTTTCAAATGTTTTTTTTTTTAACGTCAGTTCACATTTGTAGGTGGATCATCAGTGTTAGAGCTAAAATTAGCATGTTTAAAGTGATTTTCATGCTTCCAGGGGCCCAAAACACAAGATTTATGGAATGGTTAAAAGTGCATGAAAATGGCCAATTTACTCACTCTGAGTTCTCAAAAAGGGTTTCTTCACCCCAAGAAGTTAATTAAATACCATTTGGAGGCATTTAATGTTCGAGCAAAAATGGCTGATTTTCGACAAAAGAGATAACACCCCCCCATTACGTCATGCTTCAGAAATGTGGAAAATGGTCCGTTTTCAAATGTTTTATTTTTGAACGTCAGTTCACATTTGTAGGTGGATCATCAGTGTTAGAGCTAAAATTAGCATGTTTAAAGTGATTTTCATGCTTCCAGGGGCTCGGAAGTGAAATAAATACCATTTGGAGGCATTTAATGTTAGAGCAAAAACGGCTGATTTTCGACAAAAGAGATAACACCCCCCCATTACGTCATGCTTCAGAAATGTGGAAAATGGTCCGTTTTCAAATGTTTTATTTTTGAACGTCAGTTCACATTTGTAGGTGGATCATCAGTGTTAGAGCTAAAATTAGCATGTTTAAAGTGATTTTCATGCTTCCAGGGGCCCAAAACACAAGATTTATGGAATGGTTAAAAGTGCATGAAAATGGCCAATTTACTCACTCTGAGTTCTCAAAAAGGGTTTCTTCACCCCGGGAAGTTAATTAAATACCATTTGGAGGCATTTAATGTTCGAGCAAAAACGGCTGATTTTCGACAAAAGAGATAACACCCCCCCATTACGTCATGCTTCAGAAATGTGGAAAATGGTCCGTTTTCAAATGTTTTATTTTTGAACGTCAGTTCACATTTGTAGGTGGATCATCAGTGTTAGAGCTAAAATTAGCATGTTTAAAGTGATTTTCATGCTTCCAGGGGCTCGGGAAGTTAATTAAATACCATTTGGAGGCATTTAATGTTCGAGCAAAAACGGCTGATTTTCGACAAAAGAGATAACACCCCCCCATTACGTCATGCTTCAGAAATGTGGAAAATGGTCCGTTTTCAAATGTTTTATTTTTGAACGTAAGTTCACATTTGTAGGTGGATCATCAGTGTTAGAGCTAAAATTAGCATGTTTAAAGTGATTTTCATGCTTCCAGGGGCCCAAAACACAAGATTTATGGAATGGTTAAAAGTGCATGAAAATGGCCAATTTACTCACTCTGAGTTCTCAAAAAGGGTTTCTTCACCCCGGGAAGTTAATTAAATACCATTTGGAGGCATTTAATGTTAGAGCAAAAACGGCTGATTTTCGACAAAAGAGATAACACCCCCCCATTACGTCATGCTTCAGAAATGTGGAAAATGGTCCGTTTTCAAATGTTTTATTTTTGAACGTCAGTTCACATTTGTAGGTGGATCATCAGTGTTAGAGCTAAAATTAGCATGTTTAAAGTGATTTTCATGCTTCTTGGGGCCCAAAACACAAGATTTATGGAATGGTTAAAAGTGCATGAAAATGGCCAATTTACTCACTCTGAGTTCTCAAAAAGGGTTTCTTCACCCCGGGAAGTTAATTAAATACCATTTGGAGGCATTTAATGTTCGAGCAAAAACGGCTGATTTTCGACAAAAGAGATAACACCCCCCCATTACGTCATGCTTCAGAAATGTGGAAAATGGTCCGTTTTAAAATGTTTTATTTTTGAACGTCAGTTCACATTTGTAGGTGGATCATCAGTGTTAGAGCTAAAATTAGCATGTTTAAAGTGATTTTCATGCTTCCAGGGGCCCAAAACACAAGATTTATGGAATGGTTAAAAGTGCATGAAAATGGCCAATTTACTCACTCTGAGTTCTCAAAAAGGGTTTCTTCACCCCGGGAAGTTAATTAAATACCATTTGGAGGCATTTAATGTTCGAGCAAAAACGGCTGATTTTCGACAAAAGAGATAACACCCCCCCATTACGTCATGCTTCAGAAATGTGGAAAATGGTCCGTTTTCAAATGTTTTATTTTTGAACGTCAGTTCACATTTGTAGGTAGATCATCAGTGTTAGAGCTAAAATTAGCATGTTTAAAGTGATTTTCATGCTTCCAGGGGCTCGGGAAGTTAATTAAATACCATTTGGAGGCATTTAATGTTCGAGCAAAAACGGCTGATTTTCGACAAAAGAGATAACACCCCCCCATTACGTCATGCTTCAGAAATGTGGAAAATGGTCCGTTTTCAAATGTTTTATTTTTGAACGTCAGTTCACATTTGTAGGTGGATCATCAGTGTTAGAGCTAAAATTAGCATGTTTAAAGTGATTTTCATGCTTCCAGGGGCCCAAAACACAAGATTTATGGAATGGTTAAAGGTGCATGAAAATGGCCAATTTACTCACTCTGAGTTCTCAAAAAGGGTTTCTTCACCCCGGGAAGTTAATTAAATACCATTTGGAGGCATTTAATGTTCGAGCAAAAACGGCTGATTTTCGACAAAAGAGATAACACCCCCCCATTACGTCATGCTTCAGAAATGTGGAAAATGGTCCGTTTTCAAATGTTTTTTTTTTTAACGTCAGTTCACATTTGTAGGTGGATCATCAGTGTTAGAGCTAAAATTAGCATGTTTAAAGTGATTTTCATGCTTCCAGGGGCCCAAAACACAAGATTTATGGAATGGTTAAAAGTGCATGAAAATGGCCAATTTACTCACTCTGAGTTCTCAAAAAGGGTTTCTTCACCCCAAGAAGTTAATTAAATACCATTTGGAGGCATTTAATGTTCGAGCAAAAATGGCTGATTTTCGACAAAAGAGATAACACCCCCCCATTACGTCATGCTTCAGAAATGTGGAAAATGGTCCGTTTTCAAATGTTTTATTTTTGAACGTCAGTTCACATTTGTAGGTGGATCATCAGTGTTAGAGCTAAAATTAGCATGTTTAAAGTGATTTTCATGCTTCCAGGGGCTCGGAAGTGAAATAAATACCATTTGGAGGCATTTAATGTTAGAGCAAAAACGGCTGATTTTCGACAAAAGAGATAACACCCCCCCATTACGTCATGCTTCAGAAATGTGGAAAATGGTCCGTTTTCAAATGTTTTATTTTTGAACGTCAGTTCACATTTGTAGGTGGATCATCAGTGTTAGAGCTAAAATTAGCATGTTTAAAGTGATTTTCATGCTTCCAGGGGCCCAAAACACAAGATTTATGGAATGGTTAAAAGTGCATGAAATTGGCCAATTTACTCACTCTGAGTTCTCAAAAAGGGTTTCTTCACCCCGGGAAGTTAATTAAATACCATTTGGAGGATTTTAATGTTCGAGCAAAAACGGCTGATTTTCGACGAAAGAGCTAACACCCCCCCATAACGTCATGCTTTAGAAATGTGGAAAATGGTCCGTTTTCAAATGTTTTATTTTTGAACGTCAGTTCACATTTGTAGGTGGATCATCAGTGTTAGAGCTAAAATTAGCATGTTTAAAGTGATTTTCATGCTTCCAGGGGCTCAGGAAGTTAATTAAATACCATTTGGAGGCATTTAATGTTCGAGCAAAAACGGCTGATTTTCGACAAAAGAGATAACACCCCCCCATTACGTCATGCTTCAGAAATGTGGAAAATGGTCCGTTTTCAAATGTTTTATTTTTGAGCGTAAGTTCACATTTGTAGGTGGATCATCAGTGTTAGAGCTAAAATTAGCATGTTTAAAGTGATTTTCATGCTTCCAGGGGCCCAAAACACAAGATTTATGGAATGGTTAAAAGTGCATGAAAATGGCCAATTTACTCACTCTGAGTTCACAAAAAGGGTTTCTTCACCCCGGGAAGTTAATTAAATACCATTTGGAGGCATTTAATGTTAGAGCAAAAACGGCTGATTTTCGACAAAAGAGATAACACCCCCCCATTACGTCATGCTTCAGAAATGTGGAAAATGGTCCGTTTTCAAATGTTTTATTTTTGAACGTCAGTTCACATTTGTAGGTGGATCATCAGTGTTAGAGCTAAAATTAGCATGTTTAAAGTGATTTTCATGCTTCCAGGGGCCCAAAACACAAGATTTATGGAATGGTTAAAAGTGCATGAAAATGGCCAATTTACTCACTCTGAGTTCTCAAAAAGGGTTTCTTCACCCCGGGAAGTTAATTAAATACCATTTGGAGGCATTTAATGTTCGAGCAAAAACGGCTGATTTTCGACAAAAGAGATAACACCCCCCCCCATTACGTCATGCTTCAGAAATGTGGAAAATGGTCCGTTTTCAAATGTTTTATTTTTGATTGTCAGTTCACATTTGTAGGTGGATCATCAGTGTTAGAGCTAAAATTAGCATGTTTAAAGTGATTTTCATGCTTCCAGGGGCCCAAAACACAAGATTTATGGAATGGTTAAAAGTGCATGAAAATGGCCAATTTACTCACTCTGAGTTCTCAAAAAGGGTTTCTTCACCCCGGGAAGTTAATTAAATACCATTTGGAGGCATTTAATGTTCGAGCAAAAACGGCTGATTTTCGACAAAAGAGATAACACCCCCCCATTACGTCATGCTTCAGAAATGTGGAAAATGGTCCGTTTTCAAATGTTTTATTTTTGAACGTCAGTTCACATTTGTAGGTGGATCATCAGTGTTAGAGCTAAAATTAGCATGTTTAAAGTGATTTTCATGCTTCCAGGGGCCCAAAACACAAGATTTATGGAATGGTTAAAAGTGCATGAAAATGGCCAATTTACTCACTCTGAGTTCTCAAAAAGGGTTTCTTCACCCCGGGAAGTTAATTAAATACCATTTGGAGGCATTTAATGTTCGAGCAAAAACGGCTGATTTTCGACAAAAGAGATAACACCCCCCCATTACGTCATGCTTCAGAAATGTGGAAAATGGTCCGTTTTCAAATGTTTTATTTTTGAACGTCAGTTCACATTTGTAGGTGGATCATCAGTGTTAGAGCTAAAATTAGCATGTTTAAAGTGATTTTCATGCTTCCAGGGGCCCAAAACACAAGATTTATGGAATGGTTAAAAGTGCATGAAAATGGCCAATTTACTCACTCTGAGTTCTCAAAAAGGGTTTCTTCACCCCGGGAAGTTAATTAAATACCATTTGGAGGCATTTAATGTTAGAGCAAAAACGGCTGATTTTCGACAAAAGAGATAACACCCCCCATTACGTCATGCTTCAGAAATGTGGAAAATGGTCCGTTTTCAAATGTTTTATTTTTGAACGTCAGTTCACATTTGTAGGTGGATCATCAGTGTTAGAGCTAAAATTAGCATGTTTAAAGTGATTTTCATGCTTCCAGGGGCCCAAAACACAAGATTTATGGAATGGTTAAAAGTGCATGAAAATGGCCAATTTACTCACTCTGAGTTCTCAAAAAGGGTTTCTTCACCCCGGGAAGTTAATTAAATACCATTTAGAGGCATTTAATGTTCGAGCAAAAACGGCTGATTTTCGACAAAAGAGATAACACCCCCCCATTACGTCATGCTTCAGAAATGTGGAAAATGGTCCGTTTCCAAATGTTTTATTTTTGAACGTCAGTTCACATTTGTAGGTGGATCATCAGTGTTAGAGCTAAAATTAGCATGTTTAAAGTGATTTTCATGCTTCCAGGGGCCCAAAACACAAGATTTATGGAATGGTTAAAAGTGCATGAAAATGGCCAATTTACTCACTCTGAGTTCTCAAAAAGGGTTTCTTCACCCCGGGAAGTTAATTAAATACCATTTGGAGGCATTTAATGTTAGAGCAAAAACGGCTGATTTTCGACAAAAGAGATAACACCCCCCCATTACGTCATGCTTCAGAAATGTGGAAAATGGTCCGTTTTCAAATGTTTTATTTTTGAACGTCAGTTCACATTTGCAGGTGGATCATCAGTGTTAGAGCTAAAATTAGCATGTTTAAAGTGATTTTCATGCTTCTTGGGGCCCAAAACACAAGATTTATGGAATGGTTAAAAGTGCATGAAAATGGCCAATTTACTCACTCTGAGTTCTCAAAAAGGGTTTCTTCACCCCGGGAAGTTAATTAAATACCATTTGGAGGATTTTAATGTTCGAGCAAAAACGGCTGATTTTCGACGAAAGAGCTAACACCCCCCCATAACGTCATGCTTTAGAAATGTGGAAAATGGTCCGTTTTCAAATGTTTTATTTTTGAACGTCAGTTCACATTTGTAGATGGATCATCAGTGTTAGAGCTAAAATTAGCATGTTTAAAGTGATTTTCATGCTTCCAGGGGCTCAGGAAGTTAATTAAATACCATTTGGAGGCATTTAATGTTCGAGCAAAAACGGCTGATTTTCGACAAAAGAGATAACACCCCCCCATTACGTCATGCTTCAGAAATGTGGAAAATGGTCCGTTTTCAAATGTTTTATTTTTGAACGTAAGTTCACATTTGTAGGTGGATCATCAGTGTTAGAGCTAAAATTAGCATGTTTAAAGTGATTTTCATGCTTCCAGGGGCCCAAAACACAAGATTTATGGAATGGTTAAAAGTGCATGAAAATGGCCAATTTACTCACTCTGAGTTCTCAAAAAGGGTTTCTTCACCCCGGGAAGTTAATTAAATACCATTTGGAGGCATTTAATGTTAGAGCAAAAACGGCTGATTTTCGACAAAAGAGATAACACCCCCCCATTACGTCATGCTTCAGAAATGTGGAAAATGGTCCGTTTTCAAATGTTTTATTTTTGAACGTCAGTTCACATTTGTAGGTGGATCATCAGTGTTAGAGCTAAAATTAGCATGTTTAAAGTGATTTTCATGCTTCTTGGGGCCCAAAACACAAGATTTATGGAATGGTTAAAAGTGCATGAAAATGGCCAATTTACTCACTCTGAGTTCTCAAAAAGGGTTTCTTCACCCCGGGAAGTTAATTAAATACCATTTGGAGGCATTTAATGTTCGAGCAAAAACGGCTGATTTTCGACAAAAGAGATAACACCCCCCCATTACGTCATGCTTCAGAAATGTGGAAAATGGTCCGTTTTAAAATGTTTTATTTTTGAACGTCAGTTCACATTTGTAGGTGGATCATCAGTGTTAGAGCTAAAATTAGCATGTTTAAAGTGATTTTCATGCTTCCAGGGGCCCAAAACACAAGATTTATGGAATGGTTAAAAGTGCATGAAAATGGCCAATTTACTCACTCTGAGTTCTCAAAAAGGGTTTCTTCACCCCGGGAAGTTAATTAAATACCATTTGGAGGCATTTAATGTTCGAGCAAAAACGGCTGATTTTCGACAAAAGAGATAACACCCCCCCATTACGTCATGCTTCAGAAATGTGGAAAATGGTCCGTTTTCAAATGTTTTATTTTTGAACGTCAGTTCACATTTGTAGGTAGATCATCAGTGTTAGAGCTAAAATTAGCATGTTTAAAGTGATTTTCATGCTTCCAGGGGCTCGGGAAGTTAATTAAATACCATTTGGAGGCATTTAATGTTCGAGCAAAAACGGCTGATTTTCGACAAAAGAGATAACACCCCCCCATTACGTCATGCTTCAGAAATGTGGAAAATGGTCCGTTTTCAAATGTTTTATTTTTGAACGTCAGTTCACATTTGTAGGTGGATCATCAGTGTTAGAGCTAAAATTAGCATGTTTAAAGTGATTTTCATGCTTCCAGGGGCCCAAAACACAAGATTTATGGAATGGTTAAAGGTGCATGAAAATGGCCAATTTACTCACTCTGAGTTCTCAAAAAGGGTTTCTTCACCCCGGGAAGTTAATTAAATACCATTTGGAGGCATTTAATGTTCGAGCAAAAACGGCTGATTTTCGACAAAAGAGATAACACCCCCCCATTACGTCATGCTTCAGAAATGTGGAAAATGGTCCGTTTTCAAATGTTTTTTTTTTTAACGTCAGTTCACATTTGTAGGTGGATCATCAGTGTTAGAGCTAAAATTAGCATGTTTAAAGTGATTTTCATGCTTCCAGGGGCCCAAAACACAAGATTTATGGAATGGTTAAAAGTGCATGAAAATGGCCAATTTACTCACTCTGAGTTCTCAAAAAGGGTTTCTTCACCCCAAGAAGTTAATTAAATACCATTTGGAGGCATTTAATGTTCGAGCAAAAATGGCTGATTTTCGACAAAAGAGATAACACCCCCCCATTACGTCATGCTTCAGAAATGTGGAAAATGGTCCGTTTTCAAATGTTTTATTTTTGAACGTCAGTTCACATTTGTAGGTGGATCATCAGTGTTAGAGCTAAAATTAGCATGTTTAAAGTGATTTTCATGCTTCCAGGGGCTCGGAAGTGAAATAAATACCATTTGGAGGCATTTAATGTTAGAGCAAAAACGGCTGATTTTCGACAAAAGAGATAACACCCCCCCATTACGTCATGCTTCAGAAATGTGGAAAATGGTCCGTTTTCAAATGTTTTATTTTTGAACGTCAGTTCACATTTGTAGGTGGATCATCAGTGTTAGAGCTAAAATTAGCATGTTTAAAGTGATTTTCATGCTTCCAGGGGCCCAAAACACAAGATTTATGGAATGGTTAAAAGTGCATGAAAATGGCCAATTTACTCACTCTGAGTTCTCAAAAAGGGTTTCTTCACCCCGGGAAGTTAATTAAATACCATTTGGAGGCATTTAATGTTCGAGCAAAAACGGCTGATTTTCGACAAAAGAGATAACACCCCCCCATTACGTCATGCTTCAGAAATGTGGAAAATGGTCCGTTTTCAAATGTTTTATTTTTGAACGTCAGTTCACATTTGTAGGTGGATCATCAGTGTTAGAGCTAAAATTAGCATGTTTAAAGTGATTTTCATGCTTCCAGGGGCTCGGGAAGTTAATTAAATACCATTTGGAGGCATTTAATGTTCGAGCAAAAACGGCTGATTTTCGACAAAAGAGATAACACCCCCCCATTACGTCATGCTTCAGAAATGTGGAAAATGGTCCGTTTTCAAATGTTTTATTTTTGAACGTAAGTTCACATTTGTAGGTGGATCATCAGTGTTAGAGCTAAAATTAGCATGTTTAAAGTGATTTTCATGCTTCCAGGGGCCCAAAACACAAGATTTATGGAATGGTTAAAAGTGCATGAAAATGGCCAATTTACTCACTCTGAGTTCTCAAAAAGGGTTTCTTCACCCCGGGAAGTTAATTAAATACCATTTGGAGGCATTTAATGTTAGAGCAAAAACGGCTGATTTTCGACAAAAGAGATAACACCCCCCCATTACGTCATGCTTCAGAAATGTGGAAAATGGTCCGTTTTCAAATGTTTTATTTTTGAACGTCAGTTCACATTTGTAGGTGGATCATCAGTGTTAGAGCTAAAATTAGCATGTTTAAAGTGATTTTCATGCTTCTTGGGGCCCAAAACACAAGATTTATGGAATGGTTAAAAGTGCATGAAAATGGCCAATTTACTCACTCTGAGTTCTCAAAAAGGGTTTCTTCACCCCGGGAAGTTAATTAAATACCATTTGGAGGCATTTAATGTTCGAGCAAAAACGGCTGATTTTCGACAAAAGAGATAACACCCCCCCATTACGTCATGCTTCAGAAATGTGGAAAATGGTCCGTTTTAAAATGTTTTATTTTTGAACGTCAGTTCACATTTGTAGGTGGATCATCAGTGTTAGAGCTAAAATTAGCATGTTTAAAGTGATTTTCATGCTTCCAGGGGCCCAAAACACAAGATTTATGGAATGGTTAAAAGTGCATGAAAATGGCCAATTTACTCACTCTGAGTTCTCAAAAAGGGTTTCTTCACCCCGGGAAGTTAATTAAATACCATTTGGAGGCATTTAATGTTCGAGCAAAAACGGCTGATTTTCGACAAAAGAGATAACACCCCCCCATTACGTCATGCTTCAGAAATGTGGAAAATGGTCCGTTTTCAAATGTTTTATTTTTGAACGTCAGTTCACATTTGTAGGTAGATCATCAGTGTTAGAGCTAAAATTAGCATGTTTAAAGTGATTTTCATGCTTCCAGGGGCTCGGGAAGTTAATTAAATACCATTTGGAGGCATTTAATGTTCGAGCAAAAACGGCTGATTTTCGACAAAAGAGATAACACCCCCCCATTACGTCATGCTTCAGAAATGTGGAAAATGGTCCGTTTTCAAATGTTTTATTTTTGAACGTCAGTTCACATTTGTAGGTGGATCATCAGTGTTAGAGCTAAAATTAGCATGTTTAAAGTGATTTTCATGCTTCCAGGGGCCCAAAACACAAGATTTATGGAATGGTTAAAGGTGCATGAAAATGGCCAATTTACTCACTCTGAGTTCTCAAAAAGGGTTTCTTCACCCCGGGAAGTTAATTAAATACCATTTGGAGGCATTTAATGTTCGAGCAAAAACGGCTGATTTTCGACAAAAGAGATAACACCCCCCCATTACGTCATGCTTCAGAAATGTGGAAAATGGTCCGTTTTCAAATGTTTTTTTTTTTAACGTCAGTTCACATTTGTAGGTGGATCATCAGTGTTAGAGCTAAAATTAGCATGTTTAAAGTGATTTTCATGCTTCCAGGGGCCCAAAACACAAGATTTATGGAATGGTTAAAAGTGCATGAAAATGGCCAATTTACTCACTCTGAGTTCTCAAAAAGGGTTTCTTCACCCCAAGAAGTTAATTAAATACCATTTGGAGGCATTTAATGTTCGAGCAAAAATGGCTGATTTTCGACAAAAGAGATAACACCCCCCCATTACGTCATGCTTCAGAAATGTGGAAAATGGTCCGTTTTCAAATGTTTTATTTTTGAACGTCAGTTCACATTTGTAGGTGGATCATCAGTGTTAGAGCTAAAATTAGCATGTTTAAAGTGATTTTCATGCTTCCAGGGGCTCGGAAGTGAAATAAATACCATTTGGAGGCATTTAATGTTAGAGCAAAAACGGCTGATTTTCGACAAAAGAGATAACACCCCCCCATTACGTCATGCTTCAGAAATGTGGAAAATGGTCCGTTTTCAAATGTTTTATTTTTGAACGTCAGTTCACATTTGTAGGTGGATCATCAGTGTTAGAGCTAAAATTAGCATGTTTAAAGTGATTTTCATGCTTCCAGGGGCCCAAAACACAAGATTTATGGAATGGTTAAAAGTGCATGAAATTGGCCAATTTACTCACTCTGAGTTCTCAAAAAGGGTTTCTTCACCCCGGGAAGTTAATTAAATACCATTTGGAGGATTTTAATGTTCGAGCAAAAACGGCTGATTTTCGACGAAAGAGCTAACACCCCCCCATAACGTCATGCTTTAGAAATGTGGAAAATGGTCCGTTTTCAAATGTTTTATTTTTGAACGTCAGTTCACATTTGTAGGTGGATCATCAGTGTTAGAGCTAAAATTAGCATGTTTAAAGTGATTTTCATGCTTCCAGGGGCTCAGGAAGTTAATTAAATACCATTTGGAGGCATTTAATGTTCGAGCAAAAACGGCTGATTTTCGACAAAAGAGATAACACCCCCCCATTACGTCATGCTTCAGAAATGTGGAAAATGGTCCGTTTTCAAATGTTTTATTTTTGAGCGTAAGTTCACATTTGTAGGTGGATCATCAGTGTTAGAGCTAAAATTAGCATGTTTAAAGTGATTTTCATGCTTCCAGGGGCCCAAAACACAAGATTTATGGAATGGTTAAAAGTGCATGAAAATGGCCAATTTACTCACTCTGAGTTCACAAAAAGGGTTTCTTCACCCCGGGAAGTTAATTAAATACCATTTGGAGGCATTTAATGTTAGAGCAAAAACGGCTGATTTTCGACAAAAGAGATAACACCCCCCCATTACGTCATGCTTCAGAAATGTGGAAAATGGTCCGTTTTCAAATGTTTTATTTTTGAACGTCAGTTCACATTTGTAGGTGGATCATCAGTGTT
The DNA here is from genome assembly GCF_964263255.1 of Lissotriton vulgaris. NCBI lineage: Eukaryota > Metazoa > Chordata > Amphibia > Caudata > Salamandridae > Lissotriton > Lissotriton vulgaris. Next base: position 68,576 of record NW_028240956.1, read on the forward strand.
AGAGCTAAAATTAGCATGTTTAAAGTGATTTTCATGCTTCCAGGGGCCCAAAACACAAGATTTATGGAATGGTTAAAAGTGCATGAAAATGGCCAATTTACTCACTCTGAGTTCTCAAAAAGGGTTTCTTCACCCCGGGAAGTTAATTAAATACCATTTGGAGGCATTTAATGTTCGAGCAAAAACGGCTGATTTTCGACAAAAGAGATAACACCCCCCCATTACGTCATGCTTCAGAAATGTGGAAAATGGTCCGTTTTCAAATGTTTTATTTTTGAACGTCAGTTCACATTTGTAGGTGGATCATCAGTGTTAGAGCTAAAATTAGCATGTTTAAAGTGATTTTCATGCTTCCAGGGGCCCAAAACACAAGATTTATGGAATGGTTAAAAGTGCATGAAAATGGCCAATTTACTCACTCTGAGTTCTCAAAAAGGGTTTCTTCACCCCGGGAAGTTAATTAAATACCATTTGGAGGATTTTAATGTTCGAGCAAAAACGGCTGATTTTCGACGAAAGAGCTAACACCCCCCCATTACGTCATGCTTTAGAAATGTGGAAAATGGTCCGTTTTCAAATGTTTTATTTTTGAACGTCAGTTCACATTTGTAGGTGGATCATCAGTGTTAGAGCTGAAATTAGCATGTTTAAAGTGATTTTCATGCTTCCAGGGGCCCAAAACACAAGATTTATGGAATGGTTAAAAGTGCATGAAAATGGCCAATTTACTCACTCTGAGTTCTCAAAAAGGGTTTCTTCACCCCGGGAAGTTAATTAAATACCATTTGGAGGCATTTAATGTTCGAGCAAAAACGGCTGATTTTCGACAAAAGAGATAACACCCCCCCATTACGTCATGCTTCAGAAATGTGGAAAATGGTCCGTTTTCAAATGTTTTATTTTTGAACGTCAGTTCACATTTGTAGGTGGATCATCAGTGTTAGAGCTAAAATTAGCATGTTTAAAGTGATTTTCATGCTTCCAGGGGCCCAAAACACAAGATTTATGGAATGGTTAAAAGTGCATGAAAATGGCCAATTTACTCACTCTGAGTTCTCAAAAAGGGTTTCTTCACCCCGGGAAGTTAATTAAATACCATTTGGAGGCATTTAATGTTCGAGCAAAAACGGCTGATTTTCAACAAAAGAGATAACACCCCCCCATTACGTCATGCTTCAGAAATGTGGAAAATGGTCCGTTTTCAAATGTTTTATTTTTGAACGTCAGTTCACATTTGTAGGTGGATCATCAGTGTTAGAGCTAAAATTAGCATGTTTAAAGTGATTTTCATGCTTCCAGGGGCTCGGGAAGTGAAATAAATACCATTTGGAGGCATTTAATGTTCGAGCAAAAACGGCTGATTTTCGACAAAAGAGATAACACCCCCCCATTACGTCATGCTTCAGAAATGTGGAAAATGGTCCGTTTTCAAATGTTTTATTTTTGAACGTCAGTTCACATTTGTAGGTGGATCATCAGTGTTAGAGCTAAAATTAGCATGTTTAAAGTGATTTTCATGCTTCCAGGGGCCCAAAACACAAGATTTATGGAATGGTTAAAAGTGCATGAAAATGGCCAATTTACTCACTCTGAGTTCTCAAAAAGGGTTTCTTCACCCCGGGAAGTTAATTAAATACCATTTGGAGGCATTTAATGTTCGAGCAAAAACAGCTGATTTTCGACAAAAGAGATAACACCCCCCCATTACGTCATGCTTCAGAAATGTGGAAAATGGTCCGTTTTCAAATGTTTTATTTTTGAACGTCAGTTCACATTTGTAGGTGGATCATCAGTGTTAGAGCTAAAATTAGCATGTTTAAAGTGATTTTCATGCTTCCAGGGGCCCAAAACACAAGATTTATGGAATGGTTAAAAGTGCATGAAAATTGCCAATTTACTCACTCTGAGTTCTCAAAAAGGGTTTCTTCACCCCGGGAAGTTAATTAAATACCATTTGGAGGCATTTAATGTTAGAGCAAAAACGGCTGATTTTCGACAAAAGAGATAACACCCCCCATTACGTCATGCTTCAGAAATGTGGAAAATGGTCCGTTTTCAAATGTTTTATTTTTGAACGTCAGTTCACATTTGTAGGTGGATCATCAGTGTTAGAGCTAAAATTAGCATGTTTAAAGTGATTTTCATGCTTCCAGGGGCCCAAAACACAAGATTTATGGAATGGTTAAAAGTGCATGAAAATGGCCAATTTACTCACTCTGAGTTCTCAAAAAGGGTTTCTTCACCCCGGGAAGTTAATTAAATACCATTTAGAGGCATTTAATGTTCGAGCAAAAACGGCTGATTTTCGACAAAAGAGATAACACCCCCCCATTACGTCATGCTTCAGAAATGTGGAAAATGGTCCGTTTCCAAATGTTTTATTTTTGAACGTCAGTTCACATTTGTAGGTGGATCATCAGTGTTAGAGCTAAAATTAGCATGTTTAAAGTGATTTTCATGCTTCCAGGGGCCCAAAACACAAGATTTATGGAATGGTTAAAAGTGCATGAAAATGGCCAATTTACTCACTCTGAGTTCTCAAAAAGGGTTTCTTCACCCCGGGAAGTTAATTAAATACCATTTGGAGGCATTTAATGTTAGAGCAAAAACGGCTGATTTTCGACAAAAGAGATAACACCCCCCCATTACGTCATGCTTCAGAAATGTGGAAAATGGTCCGTTTTCAAATGTTTTATTTTTGAACGTCAGTTCACATTTGTAGGTGGATCATCAGTGTTAGAGCTAAAATTAGCATGTTTAAAGTGATTTTCATGCTTCTTGGGGCCCAAAACACAAGATTTATGGAATGGTTAAAAGTGCATGAAAATGGCCAATTTACTCACTCTGAGTTCTCAAAAAGGGTTTCTTCACCCCGGGAAGTTAATTAAATACCATTTGGAGGATTTTAATGTTCGAGCAAAAACGGCTGATTTTCGACGAAAGAGCTAACACCCCCCCATAACGTCATGCTTTAGAAATGTGGAAAATGGTCCGTTTTCAAATGTTTTATTTTTGAACGTCAGTTCACATTTGTAGGTGGATCATCAGTGTTAGAGCTAAAATTAGCATGTTTAAAGTGATTTTCATGCTTCCAGGGGCTCAGGAAGTTAATTAAATACCATTTGGAGGCATTTAATGTTCGAGCAAAAACGGCTGATTTTCGACAAAAGAGATAACACCCCCCCATTACGTCATGCTTCAGAAATGTGGAAAATGGTCCGTTTTCAAATGTTTTATTTTTGAACGTAAGTTCACATTTGTAGGTGGATCATCAGTGTTAGAGCTAAAATTAGCATGTTTAAAGTGATTTTCATGCTTCCAGGGGCCCAAAACACAAGATTTATGGAATGGTTAAAAGTGCATGAAAATGGCCAATTTACTCACTCTGAGTTCTCAAAAAGGGTTTCTTCACCCTGGGAAGTTAATTAAATACCATTTGGAGGCATTTAATGTTAGAGCAAAAACGGCTGATTTTCGACAAAAGAGATAACACCCCCCCATTACGTCATGCTTCAGAAATGTGGAAAATGGTCCGTTTTCAAATGTTTTATTTTTGAACGTCAGTTCACATTTGTAGGTGGATCATCAGTGTTAGAGCTAAAATTAGCATGTTTAAAGTGATTTTCATGCTTCTTGGGGCCCAAAACACAAGATTTATGGAATGGTTAAAAGTGCATGAAAATGGCCAATTTACTCACTCTGAGTTCTCAAAAAGGGTTTCTTCACCCCGGGAAGTTAATTAAATACCATTTGGAGGCATTTAATGTTCGAGCAAAAACGGCTGATTTTCGACAAAAGAGATAACACCCCCCCATTACGTCATGCTTCAGAAATGTGGAAAATGGTCCGTTTTCAAATGTTTTATTTTTGAACGTCAGTTCACATTTGTAGGTGGATCATCAGTGTTAGAGCTAAAATTAGCATGTTTAAAGTGATTTTCATGCTTCCAGGGGCCCAAAACACAAGATTTATGGAATGGTTAAAAGTGCATGAAAATGGCCAATTTACTCACTCTGAGTTCTCAAAAAGGGTTTCTTCACCCCGGGAAGTTAATTAAATACCATTTGGAGGCATTTAATGTTCGAGCAAAAACGGCTGATTTTCGACAAAAGAGATAACACCCCCCCATTACGTCATGCTTCAGAAATGTGGAAAATGGTCCGTTTTCAAATGTTTTATTTTTGAACGTCAGTTCACATTTGTAGGTGGATCATCAGTGTTAGAGCTAAAATTAGCATGTTTAAAGTGATTTTCATGCTTCCAGGGGCTCGGGAAGTTAATTAAATACCATTTGGAGGCATTTAATGTTCGAGCAAAAACGGCTGATTTTCGACAAAAGAGATAACACCCCCCCATTACGTCATGCTTCAGAAATGTGGAAAATGGTCCGTTTTCAAATGTTTTATTTTTGAACGTCAGTTCACATTTGTAGGTGGATCATCAGTGTTAGAGCTAAAATTAGCATGTTTAAAGTGATTTTCATGCTTCCAGGGGCCCAAAACACAAGATTTATGGAATGGTTAAAGGTGCATGAAAATGGCCAATTTACTCACTCTGAGTTCTCAAAAAGGGTTTCTTCACCCCGGGAAGTTAATTAAATACCATTTGGAGGCATTTAATGTTCGAGCAAAAACGGCTGATTTTCGACAAAAGAGATAACACCCCCCCATTACGTCATGCTTCAGAAATGTGGAAAATGGTCCGTTTTCAAATGTTTTATTTTTGATTGTCAGTTCACATTTGTAGGTGGATCATCAGTGTTAGAGCTAAAATTAGCAATTTTTAAAGTGATTTTCATGCTTCCAGGGGCCCAAAACACAAGATTTATGGAATGGTTAAAAGTGCATGAAAATGGCCAATTTACTCACTCTGAGTTCTCTAAAAGGGTTTCTTCACCCCGGGAAGTTAATTAAATACCATTTGGAGGATTTTAATGTTCGAGCAAAAACGGCTGATTTTCGACGAAAGAGCTAACACCCCCCCATTACGTCATGCTTTAGAAATGTGGAAAATGGTCCGTTTTCAAATGTTTTATTTTTGAACGTCAGTTCACATTTGTAGGTGGATCATCAGTGTTAGAGCTGAAATTAGCATGTTTAAAGTGATTTTCATGCTTCCAGGGGCCCAAAACACAAGATTTATGGAATGGTTAAAAGTGCATGAAAATGGCCAATTTACTCACTCTGAGTTCTCAAAAAGGGTTTCTTCACCCCGGGAAGTTAATTAAATACCATTTGGAGGCATTTAATGTTCGAGCAAAAACGGCTGATTTTCGACAAAAGAGATAACACCCCCCATTACGTCATGCTTCAGAAATGTGGAAAATGGTCCGTTTTCAAATGTTTTATTTTTGAAAGTCAGTTCACATTTGTAGGTGGATCATCAGTGTTAGAGCTAAAATTAGCATGTTTAAAGTGATTTTCATGCTTCCAGGGGCCCAAAACACAAGATTTATGGAATGGTTAAAAGTGCATGAAAATGCCCAATTTACTCACTCTGAGTTCTCAAAAAGGGTTTCTTCACCCCGGGAAGTTAATTAAATACCATTTGGAGGCATTCAATGTTCGAGCAAAAACGGCTGATTTTCGACAAAAGAGATAACACCCCCCCATTACGTCATGCTTCAGAAATGTGGAAAATGGTCCGTTTTCAAATGTTTTTTTTTTGAACGTCAGTTCACATTTGTAGGTGGATCATCAGTGTTAGAGCTAAAATTAGCATGTTTAAAGTGATTTTCATGCTTCCAGGGGCCCAAAACACAAGATTTATGGAATGGTTAAAAGGGCATGAAAATGGCCAATTTACTCACTCTGAGTTCTCAAAAAGGGTTTCTTCACCCCGGGAAGTTAATTAAATACAATTTGGAGGCATTTAATGTTCGAGCAAAAACGGCTGATTTTCGACAAAAGAGATAACACCCCCCCATTACGTCATGCTTCAGAAATGTGGAAAATGGTCCGTTTTCAAATGTTTTATTTTTGAACGTCAGTTCACATTTGTAGGTGGATCATCAGTGTTAGAGCTAAAATTAGCATGTTTAAAGTGATTTTCATGCTTCCAGGGGCTCGGGAAGTTAATTAAATACCATTTGGAGGCATTTAATGTTCGAGCAAAAACGGCTGATTTTCGACAAAAGAGATAACACCCCCCCATTACGTCATGCTTCAGAAATGTGAAAAATGGTCCGTTTTCAAATGTTTTATTTTTGAACGTCAGTTCACATTTGTAGGTGGATCATCAGTGTTAGAGCTAAAATTAGCATGTTTAAAGTGATTTTCATGCTTCCAGGGGCCCAAAACACAAGATTTATGGAATGGTTAAAAGTGCATGAAATTGGCCAATTTACTCACTCTGAGTTCTCAAAAAGGGTTTCTTCACCCCGGGAAGTTAATTAAATACCATTTGGAGGATTTTAATGTTCGAGCAAAAATGGCTGATTTTCGACGAAAGAGCTAACACCCCCCCATAACGTCATGCTTTAGAAATGTGGAAAATGGTCCGTTTTCAAATGTTTTATTTTTGAACGTCAGTTCACATTTGTAGGTGGATCATCAGTGTTAGAGCTAAAATTAGCATGTTTAAAGTGATTTTCATGCTTCCAGGGGCTCAGGAAGTTAATTAAATACCATTTGGAGGCATTTAATGTTCGAGCAAAAACGGCTGATTTTCGACAAAAGAGATAACACCCCCCATTACGTCATGCTTCAGAAATGTGGAAAATGGTCCGTTTTCAAATGTTTTATTTTTGAGCGTAAGTTCACATTTGTAGGTGGATCATCAGTGTTAGAGCTAAAATTTGCATGTTTAAAGTGATTTTCATGCTTCCAGGGGCCCAAAACACAAGATTTATGGAATGGTTAAAAGTGCATGAAAATGGCCAATTTACTCACTCTGAGTTCTCAAAAAGGGTTTCTTCACCCCGGGAAGTTAATTAAATACCATTTGGAGGCATTTAATGTTCGAGCAAAAACGGCTGATTTTCGACAAAAGAGATAACACCCCCCCATTACGTCATGCTTCAGAAATGTGGAAAATGGTCCGTTTTCAAATGTTTTATTTTTGAACGTCAGTTCACATTTGTAGGTGGATCATCAGTGTTAGAGCTAAAATTAGCATGTTTAAAGTGATTTTCATGCTTCCAGGGGCCCAAAACACAAGATTTATGGAATGGTTAAAAGTGCATGAAAATGGCCAATTTACTCACTCTGAGTTCTCAAAAAGGGTTTCTTCACCCCGGGAAGTTAATTAAATACCATTTGGAGGCATTTAATGTTCGAGCAAAAACGGCTGATTTTCGACAAAAGAGATAACACCCCCCCCATTACGTCATGCTTCAGAAATGTGGAAAATGGTCCGTTTTCAAATGTTTTATTTTTGATTGTCAGTTCACATTTGTAGGTGGATCATCAGTGTTAGAGCTAAAATTAGCATGTTTAAAGTGATTTTCATGCTTCCAGGGGCCCAAAACACAAGATTTATGGAATGGTTAAAAGTGCATGAAAATGGCCAATTTACTCACTCTGAGTTCTCAAAAAGGGTTTCTTCACCCCGGGAAGTTAATTAAATACCATTTGGAGGCATTTAATGTTCGAGCAAAAACGGCTGATTTTCGACAAAAGAGATAACACCCCCCCATTACGTCATGCTTCAGAAATGTGGAAAATGGTCCGTTTTCAAATGTTTTATTTTTGAACGTCAGTTCACATTTGTAGGTGGATCATCAGTGTTAGAGCTAAAATTAGCATGTTTAAAGTGATTTTCATGCTTCCAGGGGCCCAAAACACAAGATTTATGGAATGGTTAAAAGTGCATGAAAATGGCCAATTTACTCACTCTGAGTTCTCAAAAAGGGTTTCTTCACCCCGGGAAGTTAATTAAATACCATTTGGAGGATTTTAATGTTCGAGCAAAAACGGCTGATTTTCGACGAAAGAGCTAACACCCCCCATTACGTCATGCTTTAGAAATGTGGAAAATGGTCCGTTTTCAAATGTTTTATTTTTGAACGTCAGTTCACATTTGTAGGTGGATCATCAGTGTTAGAGCTGAAATTAGCATGTTTAAAGTGATTTTCATGCTTCCAGGGGCCCAAAACACAAGATTTATGGAATGGTTAAAAGTGCATGAAAATGGCCAATTTACTCACTCTGAGTTCTCAAAAAGGGTTTCTTCACCCTGGGAAGTTAATTAAATACCATTTGGAGGCATTTAATGTTCGAGCAAAAACGGCTGATTTTCGACAAAAGAGATAACACCCCCCCATTACGTCATGCTTCAGAAATGTGGAAAATGGTCCGTTTTCAAATGTTTTATTTTTGAACGTCAGTTCACATTTGTAGGTGGATCATCAGTGTTAGAGCTAAAATTAGCATGTTTAAAGTGATTTTCATGCTTCCAGGGGCCCAAAACACAAGATTTATGGAATGGTTAAAAGTGCATGAAAATGGCCAATTTACTCACTCTGAGTTCTCAAAAAGGGTTTCTTCACCCCGGGAAGTTAATTAAATACCATTTGGAGGCATTTAATGTTCGAGCAAAAACGGCTGATTTTCGACAAAAGAGATAACACCCCCCCCCCCATTACGTCATGCTTCAGAAATGTGGAAAATGGTCCGTTTTCAAATGTTTTTTTTTTGAACGTCAGTTCACATTTGTAGGTGGATCATCAGTGTTAGAGCTAAAATTAGCATGTTTAAAGTGATTTTCATGCTTCCAGGGGCCCAAAACACAAGATTTATGGAATGGTTAAAAGTGCATGAAAATGGCCAATTTACTCACTCTGAGTTCTCAAAAAGGGTTTCTTCACCCCAAGAAGTTAATTAAATACCATTTGGAGGCATTTAATGTTCGAGCAAAAATGGCTGATTTTCGACAAAAGAGATAACACCCCCCCATTACGTCATGCTTCAGAAATGTGGAAAATGGTCCGTTTTCAAATGTTTTATTTTTGAACGTCAGTTCACATTTGTAGGTGGATCATCAGTGTTAGAGCTAAAATTAGCATGTTTAAAGTGATTTTCATGCTTCCAGGGGCTCGGAAGTGAAATAAATACCATTTGGAGGCATTTAATGTTAGAGCAAAAACGGCTGATTTTCGACAAAAGAGATAACACCCCCCCATTACGTCATGCTTCAGAAATGTGGAAAATGGTCCGTTTTCAAATGTTTTATTTTTGAACGTCAGTTCACATTTGTAGGTGGATCATCAGTGTTAGAGCTAAAATTAGCATGTTTAAAGTGATTTTCATGCTTCCAGGGGCCCAAAACACAAGATTTATGGAATGGTTAAAAGTGCATGAAAATGGCCAATTTACTCACTCTGAGTTCTCAAAAAGGGTTTCTTCACCCCGGGAAGTTAATTAAATACCATTTGGAGGATTTTAATGTTCGAGCAAAAACGGCTGATTTTCGACGAAAGAGCTAACACCCCCCCATAACGTCATGCTTTAGAAATGTGGAAAATGGTCCGTTTTCAAATGTTTTATTTTTGAACGTCAGTTCACATTTGTAGGTGGATCATCAGTGTTAGAGCTAAAATTAGCATGTTTAAAGTGATTTTCATGCTTCCAGGGGCTCAGGAAGTTAATTAAATACCATTTGGAGGCATTTAATGTTCGAGCAAAAACGGCTGATTTTCGACAAAAGAGATAACACCCCCCCATTACGTCATGCTTCAGAAATGTGGAAAATGGTCCGTTTTCAAATGTTTTATTTTTGAACGTAAGTTCACATTTGTAGGTGGATCATCAGTGTTAGAGCTAAAATTAGCATGTTTAAAGTGATTTTCATGCTTCTTGGGGCCCAAAACACAAGATTTATGGAATGGTTAAAAGTGCATGAAAATGGCCAATTTACTCACTCTGAGTTCTCAAAAAGGGTTTCTTCACCCCGGGAAGTTAATTAAATACCATTTGGAGGCATTTAATGTTCGAGCAAAAACGGCTGATTTTCGACAAAAGAGATAACACCCCCCCATTACGTCATGCTTCAGAAATGTGGAAAATGGTCCGTTTTCAAATGTTTTATTTTTGAACGTCAGTTCACATTTGTAGGTGGATCATCAGTGTTAGAGCTAAAATTAGCATGTTTAAAGTGATTTTCATGCTTCCAGGGGCCCAAAACACAAGATTTATGGAATGGTTAAAAGTGCATGAAAATGGCCAATTTACTCACTCTGAGTTCTCAAAAAGGGTTTCTTCACCCCGGGAAGTTAATTAAATACCATTTGGAGGCATTTAATGTTAGAGCAAAAACAGCTGATTTTCGACAAAAGAGATAACACCCCCCCCATTACGTCATGCTTCAGAAATGTGGAAAATGGTCCGTTTTCAAATGTTTTATTTTTGAACGTCAGTTCACATTTGTAGGTGGATCATCAGTGTTAGAGCTAAAATTAGCATGTTTAAAGTGATTTTCATGCTTCTTGGGGCCCAAAACACAAGATTTATGGAATGGTTAAAAGTGCATGAAAATGGCCAATTTACTCACTCTGAGTTCTCAAAAAGGGTTTCTTCACCCCGGGAAGTTAATTAAATACCATTTGGAGGCATTTAATGTTCGAGCAAAAACGGCTGATTTTCGACAAAAGAGATAACACCCCCCCATTACGTCATGCTTCAGAAATGTGGAAAATGGTCCGTTTTCAAATGTTTTATTTTTGAACGTCAGTTCACATTTGTAGGTGGATCATCAGTGTTAGAGCTAAAATTAGCATGTTTAAAGTGATTTTCATGCTTCCAGGGGCCCAAAACACAAGATTTATGGAATGGTTAAAAGTGCATGAAAATGGCCAATTTACTCACTCTGAGTTCTCAAAAAGGGTTTCTTCACCCCGGGAAGTTAATTAAATACCATTTGGAGGCATTTAATGTTCGAGCAAAAACGGCTGATTTTCGACAAAAGAGATAACACCCCCCCATTACGTCATGCTCCAGAAATGTGGAAAATGGTCCGTTTTCAAATGTTTTATTTTTGATTGTCAGTTCACATTTGTAGGTGGATCATCAGTGTTAGAGCTAAAATTAGCATGTTTAAAGTGATTTTCATGCTTCCAGGGGCCCAAAACACAAGATTTATGGAATGGTTAAAAGTGCATGAAAATGGCCAATTTACTCACTCTGAGTTCTCAAAAAGGGTTTCTTCACCCCGGGAAGTTAATTAAATACCATTTGGAGGCATTTAATGTTCGAGCAAAAACGGCTGATTTTCGACAAAAGAGATAACACCCCCCCATTACGTCATGCTTCAGAAATGTGGAAAATGGTCCGTTTTCAAATGTTTTATTTTTGAACGTCAGTTCACATTTGTAGGTGGATCATCAGTGTTAGAGCTAAAATTAGCATGTTTAAAGTGATTTTCATGCTTCCAGGGGCCCAAAACACAAGATTTATGGAATGGTTAAAAGTGCATGAAAATGGCCAATTTACTCACTCTGAGTTCTCAAAAAGGGTTTCTTCACCCCGGGAAGTTAATTAAATACCATTTGGAGGATTTTAATGTTCGAGCAAAAACGGCTGATTTTCGACGAAAGAGCTAACACCCCCCCATTACGTCATGCTTTAGAAATGTGGAAAATGGTCCGTTTTCAAATGTTTTATTTTTGAACGTCAGTTCACATTTGTAGGTGGATCATCAGTGTTAGAGCTGAAATTAGCATGTTTAAAGTGATTTTCATGCTTCCAGGGGCCCAAAACACAAGATTTATGGAATGGTTAAAAGTGCATGAAAATGGCCAATTTACTCACTCTGAGTTCTCAAAAAGGGTTTCTTCACCCCGGGAAGTTAATTAAATACCATTTGGAGGCATTTAATGTTCGAGCAAAAACGGCTGATTTTCGACAAAAGAGATAACACCCCCCCATTACGTCATGCTTCAGAAATGTGGAAAATGGTCCGTTTTCAAATGTTTTATTTTTGAACGTCAGTTCACATTTGTAGGTGGATCATCAGTGTTAGAGCTAAAATTAGCATGTTTAAAGTGATTTTCATGCTTCCAGGGGCCCAAAACACAAGATTTATGGAATGGTTAAAAGTGCATGAAAATGGCCAATTTACTCACTCTGAGTTCTCAAAAAGGGTTTCTTCACCCCGGGAAGTTAATTAAATACCATTTGGAGGCATTTAACCCCATGGCTGCTAAGGCAATTCCCCTCCTGTGCTGGGATTTGCTCTATTTCATTGTTTTATGACGAGCTGGGCTCGTCATCAGTGTACGAGGAGGCTACACCATGACGAGCCCAGCTCGTCATCAGCTTGGAAGGGGTTAATGTTCGAGCAAAAACGGCTGATTTTCAACAAAAGAGATAACACCCCCCATTACGTCATGCTTCAGAAATGTGGAAAATGGTCCGTTTTCAAATGTTTTATTTTTGAACGTCAGTTCACATTTGTAGGTGGATCATCAGTGTTAGAGCTAAAATTAGCATGTTTAAAGTGATTTTCATGCTTCCAGGGGCCCAAAACAAAGATTTATGGAATGGTTAAAAGTGCATGAAAATGGCCAATTTACTCACTCTGAGTTCTCAAAAAGGGTTTCTTCACCCCAAGAAGTTAATTAAATACCATTTGGAGGCATTTAATGTTCGAGCAAAAATGGCTGATTTTCGACAAAAGAGATAACACCCCCCCATTACGTCATGCTTCAGAAATGTGGAAAATGGTCCGTTTTCAAATGTTTTATTTTTGAACGTCAGTTCACATTTGTAGGTGGATCATCAGTGTTAGAGCTAAAATTAGCATGTTTAAAGTGATTTTCATGCTTCCAGGGGCTCGGAAGTGAAATAAATACCATTTGGAGGCATTTAATGTTAGAGCAAAAACGGCTGATTTTCGACAAAAGAGATAACACCCCCCCATTACGTCATGCTTCAGAAATGTGGAAAATGGTCCGTTTTCAAATGTTTTATTTTTGAACGTCAGTTCACATTTGTAGGTGGATCATCAGTGTTAGAGCTAAAATTAGCATGTTTAAAGTGATTTTCATGCTTCCAGGGGCCCAAAACACAAGATTTATGGAATGGTTAAAAGGGCATGAAAATGGCCAATTTACTCACTCTGAGTTCTCAAAAAGGGTTTCTTCACCCCGGGAAGTTAATTAAATACAATTTGGAGGCATTTAATGTTCGAGCAAAAACGGCTGATTTTCGACAAAAGAGATAACACCCCCCCATTACGTCATGCTTCAGAAATGTGGAAAATGGTCCGTTTTCAAATGTTTTATTTTTGAACGTCAGTTCACATTTGTAGGTGGATCATCAGTGTTAGAGCTAAAATTAGCATGTTTAAAGTGATTTTCATGCTTCCAGGGGCTCGGGAAGTTAATTAAATACCATTTGGAGGCATTTAATGTTCGAGCAAAAACGGCTGATTTTCGACAAAAGAGATAACACCCCCCCATTACGTCATGCTTCAGAAATGTGAAAAATGGTCCGTTTTCAAATGTTTTATTTTTGAACGTCAGTTCACATTTGTAGGTGGATCATCAGTGTTAGAGCTAAAATTAGCATGTTTAAAGTGATTTTCATGCTTCCAGGGGCCCAAAACACAAGATTTATGGAATGGTTAAAAGTGCATGAAAATGGCCAATTTACTCACTCTGAGTTCTCAAAAAGGGTTTCTTCACCCCGGGAAGTTAATTAAATACCATTTGGAGGCATTTAATGTTAGAGCAAAAACGGCTGATTTTCGACAAAAGAGATAACACCCCCCATTACGTCATGCTTCAGAAATGTGGAAAATGGTCCGTTTTCAAATGTTTTATTTTTGAACGTCAGTTCACATTTGTAGGTGGATCATCAGTGTTAGAGCTAAAATTAGCATGTTTAAAGTGATTTTCATGCTTCCAGGGGCTCGGGAAGTTAATTAAATACCATTTGGAGGCATTTAATGTTCGAGCAAAAACGGCTGATTTTCGACAAAAGAGATAACACCCCCCCATTACGTCATGCTTCAGAAATGTGGAAAATGGTCCGCTTTCAAATGTTTTATTTTTGTACGTCAGTTCACATTTGTAGGTGGATCATCAGTGTTAGCGCTAAAATTAGCATGTTTAAAGTGATTTTCATGCTTCCAGGGGCTCGGGAAGTTAATTAAATACCATTTGGAGGCATTTAATGTTCGAGCAAAAACGGCTGATTTTCGACAAAAGAGATAACACCCCCCCATTACGTCATGCTTCAGAAATGTGGAAAATGGTCCGTTTTCAAATGTTTTATTTTTGAACGTCAGTTCACATTTGTAGGTGGATCATCAGTGTTAGAGCTAAAATTAGCATGTTTAAAGTGATTTTCATGCTTCCAGGGGCTCGGGAAGTTAATTAAATACCATTTGGAGGCATTTAATGTTCGAGCAAAAACGGCTGATTTTCGACAAAAGAGATAACACCCCCCCATTACGTCATGCTTCAGAAATGTGGAAAATGGTCCGTTTTCAAATGTTTTATTTTTGAACGTCAGTTCACATTTGTAGGTGGATCATCAGTGTTAGAGCTAAAATTAGCATGTTTAAAGTGATTTTCATGCTTCCAGGGGCCCAAAACACAAGATTTATGGAATGGTTAAAAGTGCATGAAAATGGCCAATTTACTCACTCTGAGTTCTCAAAAAGGGTTTCTTCACCCCGGGAAGTTAATTAAATACCATTTGGAGGATTTTAATGTTCGAGCAAAAACGGCTGATTTTCGACGAAAGAGCTAACACCCCCCCATTACGTCATGCTTTAGAAATGTGGAAAATGGTCCGTTTTCAAATGTTTTATTTTTGAACGTCAGTTCACATTTGTAGGTGGATCATCAGTGTTAGAGCTAAAATTAGCATGTTTAAAGTGATTTTCATGCTTCCAGGGGCTCGGGAAGTTAATTAAATACCATTTGGAGGCATTTAATGTTCGAGCAAAAACGGCTGATTTTCAACAAAAGAGATAACACCCCCCCATTACGTCATGCTTCAGAAATGTGGAAAATGGTCCGTTTTCAAATGTTTTATTTTTGAACGTCAGTTCACATTTGTAGGTGGATCATCAGTGTTAGAGCTAAAATTAGCATGTTTAAAGTGATTTTCATGCTTCCAGGGGCCCAAAACACAAGATTTATGGAATGGTTAAAAGTGCATGAAAATGGCCAATTTACTCACTCTGAGTTCTCAAAAAGGGTTTCTTCACCCCGGGAAGTTAATTAAATACCATTAGGAGGCATTTAATGTTCGAGCAAAAATGGCTGATTTTCGACAAAAGAGATAACACCCCCCCATTACGTCATGCTTCAGAAATGTGGAAAATGGTCCGTTTTCAAATGTTTTATTTTTGAACGTCAGTTCACATTTGTAGGTGGATCATCAGTGTTAGAGCTAAAATTAGTATGTTTAAAGTGATTTTCATGCTTCCAGGGGCTCGGGAAGTTAATTAAATACCATTTGGAGGCATTTAATGTTCGAGCAAAAACGGCTGATTTTCGACAAAAGAGATAACATCCCCCCATTACGTCATGCTTCAGAAATGTGGAAAATGGTCCGTTTTCAAATGTTTTATTTTTGAACGTCAGTTCACATTTGTAGGTGGATCATCAGTGTTAGAGCTAAAATTAGCATGTTTAAAGTGATTTTCATGCTTCCAGGGGCCCAAAACACAAGATTTATGGAATGGTTAAAAGTGCATGAAAATGGCCAATTTACTCACTCTGAGTTCTCAAAAAGGGTTTCTTCACCCCGGGAAGTTAATTAAATACAATTTGGAGGCATTTAATGTTCGAGCAAAAACGGCTGATTTTCGACAAAAGAGATAACACCCCCCCATTACGTCATGCTTCAGAAATGTGGAAAATGGTCCGTTTTCAAATGTTTTATTTTTGAACGTCAGTTCACATTTGTAGGTGGATCATCAGTGTTAGAGCTAAAATTAGCATGTTTAAAGTGATTTTCATGCTTCCAGGGGCTCGGGAAGTTAATTAAATACCATTTGGAGGCATTTAATGTTCGAGCAAAAACGGCTGATTTTCGACAAAAGAGATAACACCCCCCCATTACGTCATGCTTCAGAAATGTGGAAAATGGTCCGTTTTCAAATGTTTTATTTTTGAACGTCAGTTCACATTTGTAGGTGGATCATCAGTGTTAGAGCTAAAATTAGCATGTTTAAAGTGATTTTCATGCTTCCAGGGGCCCAAAACACAAGATTTATGGAATGGTTAAAAGTGCATGAAAATGGCCAATTTACTCACTCTGAGTTCTCAAAAAGGGTTTCTTCACCCCGGGAAGTTAATTAAATACCATTTGGAGGCATTTAATGTTAGAGCAAAAACGGCTGATTTTCGACAAAAGAGATAACACCCCCCATTACGTCATGCTTCAGAAATGTGGAAAATGGTCCGTTTTCAAATGTTTTATTTTTGAACGTCAGTTCACATTTGTAGGTGGATCATCAGTGTTAGAGCTAAAATTAGCATGTTTAAAGTGATTTTCATGCTTCCAGGGGCTCGGGAAGTTAATTAAATACCATTTGGAGGCATTTAATGTTCGAGCAAAAACGGCTGATTTTCGACAAAAGAGATAACACCCCCCCATTACGTCATGCTTCAGAAATGTGGAAAATGGTCCGCTTTCAAATGTTTTATTTTTGTACGTCAGTTCACATTTGTAGGTGGATCATCAGTGTTAGCGCTAAAATTAGCATGTTTAAAGTGATTTTCATGCTTCCAGGGGCTCGGGAAGTTAATTAAATACCATTTGGAGGCATTTAATGTTCGAGCAAAAACGGCTGATTTTCGACAAAAGAGATAACACCCCCCCATTACGTCATGCTTCAGAAATGTGGAAAATGGTCCGTTTTCAAATGTTTTATTTTTGAACGTCAGTTCACATTTGTAGGTGGATCATCAGTGTTAGAGCTAAAATTAGCATGTTTAAAGTGATTTTCATGCTTCCAGGGGCTCGGGAAGTTAATTAAATACCATTTGGAGGCATTTAATGTTCGAGCAAAAACGGCTGATTTTCGACAAAAGAGATAACACCCCCCCATTACGTCATGCTTCAGAAATGTGGAAAATGGTCCGTTTTCAAATGTTTTATTTTTGAACGTCAGTTCACATTTGTAGGTGGATCATCAGTGTTAGAGCTAAAATTAGCATGTTTAAAGTGATTTTCATGCTTCCAGGGGCCCAAAACACAAGATTTATGGAATGGTTAAAAGTGCATGAAAATGGCCAATTTACTCACTCTGAGTTCTCAAAAAGGGTTTCTTCACCCCGGGAAGTTAATTAAATACCATTTGGAGGATTTTAATGTTCGAGCAAAAACGGCTGATTTTCGACGAAAGAGCTAACACCCCCCCATTACGTCATGCTTTAGAAATGTGGAAAATGGTCCGTTTTCAAATGTTTTATTTTTGAACGTCAGTTCACATTTGTAGGTGGATCATCAGTGTTAGAGCTAAAATTAGCATGTTTAAAGTGATTTTCATGCTTCCAGGGGCTCGGGAAGTTAATTAAATACCATTTGGAGGCATTTAATGTTCGAGCAAAAACGGCTGATTTTCGACAAAAGAGATAACACCCCCCCATTACGTCATGCTTCAGAAATGTGGAAAATGGTCCGTTTTCAAATGTTTTATTTTTGAACGTCAGTTCACATTTGTAGGTGGATCATCAGTGTTAGAGCTAAAATTAGCATGTTTAAAGTGATTTTCATGCTTCCAGGGGCCCAAAACACAAGATTTATAGAATGGTTAAAAGTGCATGAAAATGGCCAATTTACTCACTCTGAGTTCTCAAAAAGGGTTTCTTCACCCCGGGAAGTTAATTAAATACCATTAGGAGGCATTTAATGTTCGAGCAAAAACGGCTGATTTTCGACAAAAGAGATAACACCCCCCCATTACGTCATGCTTCAGAAATGTGGAAAATGGTCCGTTTTCAAATGTTTTATTTTTGAACGTCAGTTCACATTTGTAGGTGGATCATCAGTGTTAGAGCTAAAATTAGTATGTTTAAAGTGATTTTCATGCTTCCAGGGGGTCGGGAAGTTAATTAAATGCCATTTGGAGGCATTTAATGTTCGAGCAAAAACGGCTGATTTTCGACAAAAGAGATAACATCCCCCCATTACGTCATGCTTCAGAAATGTGGAAAATGGTCCGTTTTCAAATGTTTTATTTTTGAACGTCAGTTCATATTTGTAGGTGGATCATCAGTGTTAGAGCTAAAATTAGCATGTTTAAAGTGATTTTCATGCTTCCAGGGGCCCAAAACACAAGATTTATGGAATGGTTAAAAGTGCATGAAAATGGCCAATTTACTCACTCTGAGTTCTCAAAAAGGGTTTCTTCACCCCGGGAAGTTAATTAAATACCATTTGGAGGCATTTAATGTTCGAGCAAAAACGGCTGATTTTCGACAAAAGAGATAACACCCCCCCATTACGTCATGCTTCAGAAATGTGGAAAATGGTCCGTTTTCAAATGTTTTATTTTTGAACGTCAGTTCACATTTGTAGGTGGATCATCAGTGTTAGAGCTAAAATTAGCATGTTTAAAGTGATTTTCATGCTTCCAGGGGCTCGGGAAGTTAATTAAATACCATTTGGAGGCATTTAATGTTCGAGCAAAAACGGCTGATTTTCGACAAAAGAGATAACACCCCCCCATTACGTCATGCTTCAGAAATGTGGAAAATGGTCCGTTTTCAAATGTTTTATTTTTGAACGTCAGTTCACATTTGTAGGTGGATCATCAGTGTTAGAGCTAAAATTAGCATGTTTAAAGTGATTTTCATGCTTCCAGGGGCCCAAAACACAAGATTTATGGAATGGTTAAAAGTGCATGAAAATGGCCAATTTACTCACTCTGAGTTCTCAAAAAGGGTTTCTTCACCCCGGGAAGTTAGTTAAATACCATTTGGAGGCATTTAATGTTCGAGCAAAAACGGCTGATTTTCGACAAAAGAGACAACACCCCCCATTACGTCATGCTTCAGAAATGTGGAAAATGGTCCGTTTTCAAATGTTTTATTTTTGAACGTCAGTTCACATTTGTAGGTGGATCATCAGTGTTAGAGCTAAAATTAGCATGTTTAAAGTGATTTTCATGCTTCCAGGGGCTCGGGAAGTTAATTAAATACCATTTGGAGGCATTTAATGTTCGAGCAAAAACGGCTGATTTTCGACAAAAGAGATAACACCCCCCCATTACGTCATGCTTCAGAAATGTGGAAAATGGTCCGCTTTCAAATGTTTTATTTTTGTACGTCAGTTCACATTTGTAGGTGGATCATCAGTGTTAGCGCTAAAATTAGCATGTTTAAAGTGATTTTCATGCTTCCAGGGGCTCGGGAAGTTAATTAAATACCATTTGGAGGCATTTAATGTTCGAGCAAAAACGGCTGATTTTCGACAAAAGAGATAACACCCCCCCATTACGTCATGCTTCAGAAATGTGGAAAATGGTCCGTTTTCAAATGTTTTATTTTTGAACGTCAGTTCACATTTGTAGGTGGATCATCAGTGTTAGAGCTAAAATTAGCATGTTTAAAGTGATTTTCATGCTTCCAGGGGCTCGGGAAGTTAATTAAATACCATTTGGAGGCATTTAATGTTCGAGCAAAAAGGGCTGATTTTCGACAAAAGAGATAACACCCCCCCATTACGTCATGCTTCAGAAATGTGGAAAATGGTCCGTTTTCAAATGTTTTATTTTTGAACGTCAGTTCACATTTGTAGGTGGATCATCAGTGTTAGAGCTAAAATTAGCATGTTTAAAGTGATTTTCATGCTTCCAGGGGCCCAAAACACAAGATTTATGGAATGGTTAAAAGTGCATGAAAATGGCCAATTTACTCACTCTGAGTTCTCAAAAAGGGTTTCTTCACCCCGGGAAGTTAATCAAATACCATTTGGAGGATTTTAATGTTCGAGCAAAAACGGCTGATTTTCGACGAAAGAGCTAACACCCCCCCATTACGTCATGCTTTAGAAATGTGGAAAATGGTCCGTTTTCAAATGTTTTCTTTTTGAACGTCAGTTCACATTTGTAGGTGGATCATCAGTGTTAGAGCTAAAATTAGCATGTTTAAAGTGATTTTCATGCTTCCAGGGGCTCGGGAAGTTAATTAAATACCATTTGGAGGCATTTAATGTTCGAGCAAAAACGGCTGATTTTCGACAAAAGAGATAACACCCCCCCATTACGTCATGCTTCAGAAATGTGGAAAATGGTCCGTTTTCAAATGTTTTATTTTTGAACGTCAGTTCACATTTGTAGGTGGATCATCAGTGTTAGAGCTAAAATTAGCATGTTTAAAGTGATTTTCATGCTTCCAGGGGCCCAAAACACAAGATTTATAGAATGGTTAAAAGTGCATGAAAATGGCCAATTTACTCACTCTGAGTTCTCAAAAAGGGTTTCTTCACCCCGGGAAGTTAATTAAATACCATTTGGAGGCATTTAATGTTCGAGCAAAAACGGCTGATTTTCGACAAAAGAGATAACACCCCCCCATTACGTCATGCTTCAGAAATGTGGAAAATGGTCCGTTTTCAAATGTTTTATTTTTGAACGTCAGTTCACATTTGTAGGTGGATCATCAGTGTTAGAGCTAAAATTAGTATGTTTAAAGTGATTTTCATGCTTCCAGGGGCTCGGGAAGTTAATTAAATACCATTTGGAGGCATTTAATGTTCGAGCAAAAACGGCTGATTTTCGACAAAAGAGATAACATCCCCCCATTACGTCATGCTTCAGAAATGTGGAAAATGGTCCGTTTTCAAATGTTTTATTTTTGAACGTCAGTTCATATTTGTAGGTGGATCATCAGTGTTAGAGCTAAAATTAGCATGTTTAAAGTGATTTTCATGCTTCCAGGGGCCCAAAACACAAGATTTATGGAATGGTTAAAAGTGCATGAAAATGGCCAATTTACTCACTCTGAGTTCTCAAAAAGGGTTTCTTCACCCCGGGAAGTTAATTAAATACCATTTGGAGGCATTTAATGTTCGAGCAAAAACGGCTGATTTTCGACAAAAGAGATAACACCCCCCCATTACGTCATGCTTCAGAAATGTGGAAAATGGTCCGTTTTCAAATGTTTTATTTTTGAACGTCAGTTCACATTTGTAGGTGGATCATCAGTGTTAGAGCTAAAATTAGCATGTTTAAAGTGATTTTCATGCTTCCAGGGGCCCAAAACACAAGATTTATGGAATGGTTAAAAGTGCATGAAAATGGCCAATTTACTCACTCTGAGTTCTCAAAAAGGGTTTCTTCACCCCGGGAAGTTAATTAAATACCATTTGGAGGCATTTAATGTTCGAGCAAAAACGGCTGATTTTCGACAAAAGAGATAACACCCCCCCATTACGTCATGCTTCAGAAATGTGGAAAATGGTCCGTTTTCAAATGTTTTATTTTTGAACGTCAGTTCACATTTGTAGGTGGATCATCAGTGTTAGAGCTAAAATTAGCATGTTTAAAGTGATTTTCATGCTTCCAGGGGCTCGGGAAGTGAAATAAATACCATTTGGAGGCATTTAATGTTCGAGCAAAAACGGCTGATTTTCGACAAAAGAGATAACACCCCCCCATTACGTCATGCTTCAGAAATGTGGAAAATGGTCCGTTTTCAAATGTTTTATTTTTGAACGTCAGTTCACATTTGTAGGTGGATCATCAGTGTTAGAGCTAAAATTAGCATGTTTAAAGTGATTTTCATGCTTCCAGGGGCCCAAAACACAAGATTTATGGAATGGTTAAAAGTGCATGAAAATGGCCAATTTACTCACTCTGAGTTCTCAAAAAGGGTTTCTTCACCCCGGGAAGTTAATTAAATACCATTTGGAGGCATTTAATGTTCGAGCAAAAACGGCTGATTTTCGACAAAAGAGATAACACCCCCCCATTACGTCATGCTTCAGAAATGTGGAAAATGGTCCGTTTTCAAATGTTTTATTTTTGACCGTCAGTTCACATTTGTTGGTGGATCATCAGTGTTAGAGCTAAAATTAGTATGTTTAAAGTGATTTTCATGCTTCCAGGGGCCCAAAACACAAGATTTATGGAATGGTTAAAAGTGCATGAAAATGGCCAATTTACTCACTCTGAGTTCTCAAAAAGGGTTTCTTCACCCCGGGAAGTTAATTAAATACCATTTGGAGGCATTTAATGTTAGAGCAAAAACGGCTGATTTTCGACAAAAGAGATAACACCCCCCCATTACGTCATGCTTCAGAAATGTGGAAAATGGTCCGTTTTCAAATGTTTTATTTTTGAACGTCAGTTCACATTTGTAGGTGGATCATCAGTGTTAGAGCTAAAATTAGCATGTTTAAAGTGATTTTCATGCTTCCAGGGGCTCGGGAAGTTAATTAAATACCATTTGGAGGCATTTAATGTTCGAGCAAAAACGGCTGATTTTCGACAAAAGAGATAACACCCCCCCATTACGTCATGCTTCAGAAATGTGGAAAATGGTCCGTTTTCAAATGTTTTATTTTTGAACGTCAGTTCACATTTGTAGGTGGATCATCAGTGTTAGAGCTAAAATTAGCATGTTTAAAGTGATTTTCATGCTTCCAGGGGCCCAAAACACAAGATTTATGGAATGGTTAAAAGTGCATGAAAATGGCCAATTTACTCACTCTGAGTTCTCAAAAAGGGTTTCTTCACCCCGGGAAGTTAATTAAATACCATTTGGAGGCATTTACTGTTCGAGCAAAAACGGCTGATTTTCGACAAAAGAGATAACACCCCCCCATTACGTCATGCTTCAGAAATGTGGAAAATGGTCCGTTTTCAAATGTTTTATTTTTGAACGTCAGTTCACATTTGTAGGTGGATCATCAGTGTTAGAGCTAAAATTAGCATGTTTAAAGTGATGTTCATGCTTCCAGGGGCCCAAAACACAAGATTTATGGAATGGTTAAAAGTGCATGAAAATGGCCAATTTACTCACTCTGAGTTCTCAAAAAGGGTTTCTTCACCCCGGGAAGTTAATTAAATACCATTTGGAGGCATTTAATGTTCGAGCAAAAACGGCTGATTTTCGACAAAAGAGATAACACCCCCCATTACGTCATGCTTCAGAAATGTGGAAAATGGTCCGTTTTCAAATGTTTTATTTTTGAACGTCAGTTCACATTTGTAGGTGGATCATCAGTGTTAGAGCTAAAATTAGCATGTTTAAAGTGATTTTCATGCTTCCAGGGGCTCGGGAAGTTAATTAAATACCATTTGGAGGCATTTAATGTTCGAGCAAAAACGGCTGATTTTCGACAAAAGAGATAACACCCCCCCATTACGTCATGCTTCAGAAATGTGGAAAATGGTCCGCTTTCAAATGTTTTATTTTTGTACGTCAGTTCACATTTGTAGGTGGATCATCAGTGTTAGCGCTAAAATTAGCATGTTTAAAGTGATTTTCATGCTCCCAGGGGCTCGGGAAGTTAATTAAATACCATTTGGAGGCATTTAATGTTCGAGCAAAAACGGCTGATTTTCGACAAAAGAGATAACACCCCCCCATTACGTCATGCTTCAGAAATGTGGAAAATGGTCCGTTTTCAAATGTTTTATTTTTGAACGTCAGTTCACATTTGTAGGTGGATCATCAGTGTTAGAGCTAAAATTAGCATGTTTAAAGTGATTTTCATGCTTCCAGGGGCTCGGGAAGTTAATTAAATACCATTTGGAGGCATTTAATGTTCGAGCAAAAAGGGCTGATTTTCGACAAAAGAGATAACACCCCCCCATTACGTCATGCTTCAGAAATGTGGAAAATGGTCCGTTTTCAAATGTTTTATTTTTGAACGTCAGTTCACATTTGTAGGTGGATCATCAGTGTTAGAGCTAAAATTAGCATGTTTAAAGTGATTTTCATGCTTCCAGGGGCCCAAAACACAAGATTTATGGAATGGTTAAAAGTGCATGAAAATGGCCAATTTACTCACTCTGAGTTCTCAAAAAGGGTTTCTTCACCCCGGGAAGTTAATCAAATACCATTTGGAGGCATTTAATGTTCGAGCAAAAACGGCTGATTTTCGACAAAAGAGATAACACCCCCCCATTACGTCATGCTTCAGAAATGTGGAAAATGGTCCGTTTTCAAATGTTTTATTTTTGAACGTCAGTTCACATTTGTAGGTGGATCATCAGTGTTAGAGCTAAAATTAGCATGTTTAAAGTGATTTTCATGCTTCCAGGGGCCCAAAACACAAGATTTATGGAATGGTTAAAAGTGCATGAAAATGGCCAATTTACTCACTCTGAGTTCTCAAAAAGGGTTTCTTCACCCCGGGAAGTTAATTAAATACCATTTGGAGGCATTTAATGTTCGAGCAAAAACGGCTGATTTTCGACAAAAGAGATAACACCCCCCCATTACGTCATGCTTCAGAAATGTGGAAAATGGTCCGTTTTCAAATGTTTTATTTTTGAACGTCAGTTCACATTTGTAGGTGGATCATCAGTGTTAGAGCTAAAATTAGTATGTTTAAAGTGATTTTCATGCTTCCAGGGGCTCGGGAAGTTAATTAAATACCATTTGGAGGCATTTAATGTTCGAGCAAAAACGGCTGATTTTCGACAAAAGAGATAACATCCCCCCATTACGTCATGCTTCAGAAATGTGGAAAATGGTCCGTTTTCAAATGTTTTATTTTTGAACGTCAGTTCATATTTGTAGGTGGATCATCAGTGTTAAAGCTAAAATTAGCATGTTTAAAGTGATTTTCATGCTTCCAGGGGCCCAAAACACAAGATTTATGGAATGGTTAAAAGTGCATGAAAATGGCCAATTTACTCACTCTGAGTTCTCAAAAAGGGTTTCTTCACCCCGGGAAGTTAATTAAATACCATTTGGAGGCATTTAATGTTCGAGCAAAAACGGCTGATTTTCGACAAAAGAGATAACACCCCCCCATTACGTCATGCTTCAGAAATGTGGAAAATGGTCCGTTTTCAAATGCTTTATTTTTGAACGTCAGTTCACAATTGTAGGTGGATCATCAGTGTTAGAGCTAAAATTAGCATGTTTAAAGTGATTTTCATGCTTCCAGGGGCCCAAAACACAAGATTTATGGAATGGTTAAAAGTGCATGAAAATGGCCAATTTACTCACTCTGAGTTCTCAAAAAGGGTTTCTTCACCCCGGGAAGTTAATTAAATACCATTTGGAGGCATTTAATGTTCGAGCAAAAACGGCTGATTTTCGTCAAAAGAGATAACACCCCCCCATTACGTCATGCTTCAGAAATGTGGAAAATGGTCCGTTTTCAAATGTTTTATTTTTGAACGTCAGTTCACATTTGTAGGTGGATCATCAGTGTTAGAGCTAAAATTAGTATGTTTAAAGTGATTTTCATGCTTCCAGGGGCTCGGGAAGTTAATTAAATACCATTTGGAGGCATTTAATGTTCGAGCAAAAACGGCTGATTTTCGACAAAAGAGATAACACCCCCCCCATTACGTCATGCTTCAGAAATGTGGAAAATGGTCCATTTTCAAATGTTTTATTTTTGAACGTCAGTTCACATTTGTAGGTGGATCATCAGTGTTAGAGCTAAAATTAGCATGTTTAAAGTGATTTTCATGCTTCCAGGGGCCCAAAACACAAGATTTATGGAATGGTTAAAAGTGCATGAAAATGGCCAATTTACTCACTCTGAGTTCTCAAAAAGGGTTTCTTCACCCCGGGAAGTTAATTAAATACCATTTGAAGGCATTTAATGTTCGAGCAAAAACGGCTGATTTTCGACAAAAGAGATAACACCCCCCCATTACGTCATGCTTCAGAAATGTGGAAAATGGTCCGTTTTCAAATGTTTTATTTTTGACCGTCAGTTCACATTTGTTGGTGGATCATCAGTGTTAGAGCTAAAATTAGTATGTTTAAAGTGATTTTCATGCTTCCAGGGGCCCAAAACACAAGATTTATGGAATGGTTAAAAGTGCATGAAAATGGCCAATTTACTCACTCTGAGTTCTCAAAAAGGGTTTCTTCACCCCGGGAAGTTAATTAAATACCATTTGGAGGCATTTAATGTTAGAGCAAAAACGGCTGATTTTCGACAAAAGAGATAACACCCCCCCATTACGTCATGCTTCAGAAATGTGGAAAATGGTCCGTTTTCAAATGTTTTATTTTTGAACGTCAGTTCACATTTGTAGGTGGATCATCAGTGTTAGAGCTAAAATTAGCATGTTTAAAGTGATTTTCATGCTTCCAGGGGCTCGGGAAGTGAAATAAATACCATTTGGAGGCATTTAATGTTCGAGCAAAAACGGCTGATTTTCGACAAAAGAGATAACACCCCCCCATTACGTCATGCTTCAGAAATGTGGAAAATGGTCCGTTTTCAAATGTTTTATTTTTGAACGTCAGTTCACATTTGTAGGTGGATCATCAGTGTTAGAGCTAAAATTAGCATGTTTAAAGTGATTTTCATGCTTCCAGGGGCCCAAAACACAAGATTTATGGAATGGTTAAAAGTGCATGAAAATGGCCAATTTACTCACTCTGAGTTCTCAAAAAGGGTTTCTTCACCCCGGGAAGTTAATTAAATACCATTTGGAGGCATTTAATGTTCGAGCAAAAACAGCTGATTTTCGACAAAAGAGATAACACCCCCCCATTACGTCATGCTTCAGAAATGTGGAAAATGGTCCGTTTTCAAATGTTTTATTTTTGAACGTCAGTTCACATTTGTAGGTGGATCATCAGTGTTAGAGCTAAAATTAGCATGTTTAAAGTGATTTTCATGCTTCCAGGGGCCCAAAACACAAGATTTATGGAATGGTTAAAAGTGCATGAAAATGGCCAATTTACTCACTCTGAGTTCTCAAAAAGGGTTTCTTCACCCCGGGAAGTTAATTAAATACCATTTGGAGGCATTTAATGTTAGAGCAAAAACGGCTGATTTTCGACAAAAGAGATAACACCCCCCATTACGTCATGCTTCAGAAATGTGGAAAATGGTCCGTTTTCAAATGTTTTATTTTTGAACGTCAGTTCACATTTGTAGGTGGATCATCAGTGTTAGAGCTAAAATTAGCATGTTTAAAGTGATTTTCATGCTTCCAGGGGCCCAAAACACAAGATTTATGGAATGGTTAAAAGTGCATGAAAATGGCCAATTTACTCACTCTGAGTTCTCAAAAAGGGTTTCTTCACCCCGGGAAGTTAATTAAATACCATTTAGAGGCATTTAATGTTCGAGCAAAAACGGCTGATTTTCGACAAAAGAGATAACACCCCCCCATTACGTCATGCTTCAGAAATGTGGAAAATGGTCCGTTTCCAAATGTTTTATTTTTGAACGTCAGTTCACATTTGTAGGTGGATCATCAGTGTTAGAGCTAAAATTAGCATGTTTAAAGTGATTTTCATGCTTCCAGGGGCCCAAAACACAAGATTTATGGAATGGTTAAAAGTGCATGAAAATGGCCAATTTACTCACTCTGAGTTCTCAAAAAGGGTTTCTTCACCCCGGGAAGTTAATTAAATACCATTTGTAGGCATTTAATGTTCGAGCAAAAACGGCTGATTTTCGACAAAAGAGATAACACCCCCCCATTACGTCATGCTTCAGAAATGTGGAAAATGGTCCGTTTTCAAATGTTTTATTTTTGAACGTCAGTTCACATTTGTAGGTGGATCATCAGTGTTAGAGCTAAAATTAGAATGTTTAAAGTGATTTTCATGCTTCCAGGGGCTCGGGAAGTTAATTAAATACCATTTGGAGGCATTTAATGTTCGAGCAAAAACGGCTGATTTTCGACAAAAGAGATAACATCCCCCCATTACGTCATGCTTCAGAAATGTGGAAAATGGTCCGTTTTCAAATGTTTTATTTTTGAACGTCAGTTCATATTTGTAGGTGGATCATCAGTGTTAGAGCTAAAATTAGCATGTTTAAAGTGATTTTCATGCTTCCAGGGGCCCAAAACACAAGATTTATGGAATGGTTAAAAGTGCATGAAAATGGCCAATTTACTCACTCTGAGTTCTCAAAAAGGGTTTCTTCACCCCGGGAAGTTAATTAAATACCATTTGGAGGCATTTAATGTTCGAGCAAAAACGGCTGATTTTCGACAAAAGAGATAACACCCCCCATTACGTCATGCTTCAGAAATGTGGAAAATGGTCCGTTTTCAAATGTTTTATTTTTGAACGTCAGTTCACATTTGTAGGTGGATCATCAGTGTTAGAGCTAAAATTAGCATGTTTAAAGTGATTTTCATGCTTCCAGGGGCCCAAAACACAAGATTTATGGAATGGTTAAAAGTGCATGAAAATGGCCAATTTACTCACTCTGAGTTCTCAAAAAGGGTTTCTTCACCCCGGGAAGTTAATTAAATACCATTTGGAGGCATTTAATGTTCGAGCAAAAACGGCTGATTTTCGACAAAAGAGATAACACCCCCCCATTACGTCATGCTTCAGAAATGTGGAAAATGGTCCGTTTTCAAATGTTTTATTTTTGAACGTCAGTTCACATTTGTAGGTGGATCATCAGTGTTAGAGCTAAAATTAGCATGTTTAAAGTGATTTTCATGCTTCCAGGGGCCCAAAACACAAGATTTATGGAATGGTTAAAAGTGCATGAAAATGGCCAATTTACTCACTCTGAGTTCTCAAAAAGGGTTTCTTCACCCCGGGAAGTTAATTAAATACCATTTGGAGGCATTTAATGTTCGAGCAAAAACGGCTGATTTTCGACAAAAGAGATAACACCCCCCCATTACGTCATGCTTCAGAAATGTGGAAAATGGTCCGTTTTCAAATGTTTTATTTTTGAACGTCAGTTCACATTTGTAGGTGGATCATCAGTGTTAGAGCTAAAATTAGCATGTTTAAAGTGATTTTCATGCTTCCAGGGGCTCGGGAAGTGAAATAAATACCATTTGGAGGCATTTAATGTTCGAGCAAAAACGGCTGATTTTCGACAAAAGAGATAACACCCCCCCATTACGTCATGCTTCAGAAATGTGGAAAATGGTCCGTTTTCAAATGTTTTATTTTTGAACGTCAGTTCACATTTGTAGGTGGATCATCAGTGTTAGAGCTAAAATTAGCATGTTTAAAGTGATTTTCATGCTTCCAGGGGCCCAAAACACAAGATTTATGGAATGGTTAAAAGTGCATGAAAATGGCCAATTTACTCACTCTGAGTTCTCAAAAAGGGTTCCTTCACCCCGGGAAGTTAATTAAATACCATTTGGAGGCATTTAATGTTCGAGCAAAAACGGCTGATTTTCGACAAAAGAGATAACACCCCCCCATTACGTCATGCTTCAGAAATGTGGAAAATGGTCCATTTTCAAATGTTTTATTTTTGAACGTCAGTTCACATTTGTAGGTGGATCATCAGTGTTAGAGCTAAAATTAGCATGTTTAAAGTGATTTTCATGCTTCCAGGGGCCCAAAACACAAGATTTATGGAATGGTTAAAAGTGCATGAAAATGGCCAATTTACTCACTCTGAGTTCTCAAAAAGGGTTTCTTCACCCCGGGAAGTTAATTAAATACCATTTGGAGGCATTTAATGTTCGAGCAAAAACGGCTGATTTTCGACAAAAGAGATAACACCCCCCCATTACGTCATGCTTCAGAAATGTGGAAAATGGTCCGTTTTCAAATGTTTTATTTTTGACCGTAAGTTCACATTTGTTGGTGGATCATCAGTGTTAGAGCTAAAATTAGTATGTTTAAAGTGATTTTCATGCTTCCAGGGGCCCAAAACACAAGATTTATGGAATGGTTAAAAGTGCATGAAAATGGCCAATTTACTCACTCTGAGTTCTCAAAAAGGGTTTCTTCACCCCGGGAAGTTAATTAAATACCATTTGGAGGCATTTAATGTTAGAGCAAAAACGGCTGATTTTCGACAAAAGAGATAACACCCCCCCATTACGTCATGCTTCAGAAATGTGGAAAATGGTCCGTTTTCAAATGTTTTATTTTTGAACGTCAGTTCACATTTGTAGGTGGATCATCAGTGTTAGAGCTAAAATTAGCATGTTTAAAGTGATTTTCATGCTTCCAGGGGCCCAAAACACAAGATTTATGGAATGGTTAAAAGTGCATGAAAATGGCCAATTTACTCACTCTGAGTTCTCAAAAAGGGTTTCTTCACCCCGGGAAGTTAATTAAATACCATTTGGAGGCATTTAATGTTAGAGCAAAAACGGCTGATTTTCGACAAAAGAGATAACACCCCCCATTACGTCATGCTTCAGAAATGTGGAAAATGGTCCGTTTTCAAATGTTTTATTTTTGAACGTCAGTTCACATTTGTAGGTGGATCATCAGTGTTAGAGCTAAAATTAGCATGTTTAAAGTGATTTTCATGCTTCCAGGGGCCCAAAACACAAGATTTATGGAATGGTTAAAAGTGCATGAAAATGGCCAATTTACTCACTCTGAGTTCTCAAAAAGGGTTTCTTCACCCCGGGAAGTTAATTAAATACCATTTAGAGGCATTTAATGTTCGAGCAAAAACGGCTGATTTTCGACAAAAGAGATAACACCCCCCCATTACGTCATGCTTCAGAAATGTGGAAAATGGTCCGTTTCCAAATGTTTTATTTTTGAACGTCAGTTCACATTTGTAGGTGGATCATCAGTGTTAGAGCTAAAATTAGCATGTTTAAAGTGATTTTCATGCTTCCAGGGGCCCAAAACACAAGATTTATGGAATGGTTAAAAGTGCATGAAAATGGCCAATTTACTCACTCTGAGTTCTCAAAAAGGGTTTCTTCACCCCGGGAAGTTAATTAAATACCATTTGGAGGCATTTAATGTTAGAGCAAAAACGGCTGATTTTCGACAAAAGAGATAACACCCCCCCATTACGTCATGCTTCAGAAATGTGGAAAATGGTCCGTTTTCAAATGTTTTATTTTTGAACGTCAGTTCACATTTGTAGGTGGATCATCAGTGTTAGAGCTAAAATTAGCATGTTTAAAGTGATTTTCATGCTTCTTGGGGCCCAAAACACAAGATTTATGGAATGGTTAAAAGTGCATGAAAATGGCCAATTTACTCACTCTGAGTTCTCAAAAAGGGTTTCTTCACCCCGGGAAGTTACTTAAATACCATTTGGAGGATTTTAATGTTCGAGCAAAAACGGCTGATTTTCGACGAAAGAGCTAACACCCCCCCATAACGTCATGCTTTAGAAATGTGGAAAATGGTCCGTTTTCAAATGTTTTATTTTTGAACGTCAGTTCACATTTGTAGGTGGATCATCAGTGTTAGAGCTAAAATTAGCATGTTTAAAGTGATTTTCATGCTTCCAGGGGCTCAGGAAGTTAATTAAATACCATTTGGAGGCATTTAATGTTCGAGCAAAAACGGCTGATTTTCGACAAAAGAGATAACACCCCCCCATTACGTCATGCTTCAGAAATGTGGAAAATGGTCCGTTTTCAAATGTTTTATTTTTGAACGTAAGTTCACATTTGTAGGTGGATCATCAGTGTTAGAGCTAAAATTAGCATGTTTAAAGTGATTTTCATGCTTCCAGGGGCCCAAAACACAAGATTTATGGAATGGTTAAAAGTGCATGAAAATGGCCAATTTACTCACTCTGAGTTCTCAAAAAGGGTTTCTTCACCCCGGGAAGTTAATTAAATACCATTTGGAGGCATTTAATGTTAGAGCAAAAACGGCTGATTTTCGACAAAAGAGATAACACCCCCCCATTACGTCATGCTTCAGAAATGTGGAAAATGGTCCGTTTTCAAATGTTTTATTTTTGAACGTCAGTTCACATTTGTAGGTGGATCATCAGTGTTAGAGCTAAAATTAGCATGTTTAAAGTGATTTTCATGCTTCTTGGGGCCCAAAACACAAGATTTATGGAATGGTTAAAAGTGCATGAAAATGGCCAATTTACTCACTCTGAGTTCTCAAAAAGGGTTTCTTCACCCCGGGAAGTTAATTAAATACCATTTGGAGGCATTTAATGTTCGAGCAAAAACGGCTGATTTTCGACAAAAGAGATAACACCCCCCCATTACGTCATGCTTCAGAAATGTGGAAAATGGTCCGTTTTCAAATGTTTTATTTTTGAACGTCAGTTCACATTTGTAGGTGGATCATCAGTGTTAGAGCTCAAATTAGCATGTTTAAAGTGATTTTCATGCTTCCAGGGGCCCAAAACACAAGATTTATGGAATGGTTAAAAGTGCATGAAAATGGCCAATTTACTCACTCTGAGTTCCTCAAAAAGGGTTTCTTCACCCCGGGAAGTTAATTAAATACCATTTGGAGGCATTTAATGTTCGAGCAAAAACGGCTGATTTTCGACAAAAGAGATAACACCCCCCCCCATTACGTCATGCTTCAGAAATGTGGAAAATGGTCCGTTTTCAAATGTTTTATTTTTGAACGTCAGTTCACATTTGTAGGTGGATCATCAGTGTTAGAGCTAAAATTAGCATGTTTAAAGTGATTTTCATGCTTCCAGGGGCTCGGGAAGTTAATTAAATACCATTTGGAGGCATTTAATGTTCGAGCAAAAACGGCTGATTTTCGACAAAAGAGATAACACCCCCCCATTACGTCATGCTTCAGAAATGTGGAAAATGGTCCGTTTTCAAATGTTTTATTTTTGAACGTCAGTTCACATTTGTAGGTGGATCATCAGTGTTAGAGCTAAAATTAGCATGTTTAAAGTGATTTTCATGCTTCCAGGGGCCCAAAACACAAGATTTATGGAATGGTTAAAGGTGCATGAAAATGGCCAATTTACTCACTCTGAGTTCTCAAAAAGGGTTTCTTCACCCCGGGAAGTTAATTAAATACCATTTGGAGGCATTTAATGTTCGAGCAAAAACGGCTGATTTTCGACAAAAGAGATAACACCCCCCATTACGTCATGCTTCAGAAATGTGGAAAATGGTCCGTTTTCAAATGTTTTATTTTTGAACGTCATTTCACATTTGTAGGTGGATCATCAGTGTTAGAGCTAAAATTAGCATGTTTAAAGTGATTTTCATGCTTCCAGGGGCCCAAAACACAAGATTTA
This sequence comes from Lissotriton vulgaris, assembly GCF_964263255.1. Lineage (NCBI taxonomy): Eukaryota > Metazoa > Chordata > Amphibia > Caudata > Salamandridae > Lissotriton > Lissotriton vulgaris. The sequence continues at coordinate 101,581 of NW_028240956.1, forward strand.
TGGAATGGTTAAAAGTGCATGAAAATGGCCAATTTACTCACTCTGAGTTCTCAAAAAGGGTTTCTTCACCCCGGGAAGTTAATTAAATACCATTTGGACGCATTTAATGTTCGAGCAAAAACGGCAGATTTTCGACAAAAGAGATAACACCCCCCCATTACGTCATGCTTCAGAAATGTGGAAAATGGTCCGTTTTCAAATGTTTTATTTTTGATTGTCAGTTCACATTTGTAGGTGGATCATCAGTGTTAGAGCTAAAATTAGCATGTTTAAAGTGATTTTCATGCTTCCAGGGGCCCAAAACACAAGATTTATGGAATGGTTAAAAGTGCATGAAAATGGCCAATTTACTCACTCTGAGTTCTCAAAAAGGGTTTCTTCACCCCGGGAAGTTAATTAAATACCATTTGGAGGCATTTAATGTTCGAGCAAAAACGGCTGATTTTCGACAAAAGAGATAACACCCCCCCATTACGTCATGCTTCAGAAATGTGGAAAATGGTCCGTTTTCAAATGTTTTATTTTTGAACGTCAGTTCACATTTGTAGGTGGATCATCAGTGTTAGAGCTAAAATTAGCATGTTTAAAGTGATTTTCATGCTTCCAGGGGCCCAAAACACAAGATTTATGGAATGGTTAAAAGTGCATGAAAATGGCCAATTTACTCACTCTGAGTTCTCAAAAAGGGTTTCTTCACCCCGGGAAGTTAATTAAATACCATTTGGAGGCATTTAATGTTCAAGCAAAAACGGCTGATTTTCGACAAAAGAGATAACACCCCCCCATTACGTCATGCTTCAGAAATGTGGAAAATGGTCCGTTTTCAAATGTTTTATTTTTGAACGTCAGTTCACATTTGTAGGTGGATCATCAGTGTTAGAGCTAAAATTAGCATGTTTAAAGTGATTTTCATGCTTCCAGGGGCTCGGGGAGTTAATTAAATACCATTTGGAGGCATTTAATGTTCGAGCAAAAACGGCTGATTTTCGACAAAAGAGATAACACCCCCCCATTACGTCATGCTTCAGAAATGTGGAAAATGGTCCGTTTTCAAATGTTTTATTTTTGAACGTCAGTTCACATTTGTAGGTGAATCATCAGTGTTAGAGCTAAAATTAGCATGTTTAAAGTGATTTTCATGCTTCCAGGGGCTCGGGAAGTTAATTAAATACCATTTGGAGGCATTTAATGTTCGAGCAAAAACGGCTGATTTTCGACAAAAGAGATAACACCCCCCCATTACGTCATGCTTCATAAATGTGGAAAATGGTCCGTTTTCAAATGTTTTATTTTCGAACGTCAGTTCACATTTGTAGGTGGATCATCAGTGTTAGAGCTAAAATTAGCATGTTTAAAGTGATTTTCATGCTTCCAGGGGCCCAAAACACAAGATTTATGGAATGGTTAAAAGTGCATGAAAATGGCCAATTTACTCACTCTGAGTTCTCAAAAAGGGTTTCTTCTCCCCGGGAAGTTAATTAAATACCATTTGGAGGCATTTAATGTTCGAGCAAAAACGGCTGATTTTCGACAAAAGAGATAACACCCCCCCATTACGTCATGCTTCAGAAATGTGGAAAATTGTCCGTTTTCAAATGTTTTATTTTTGAACGTCAGTTCACATTTGTAGGTGGATCATCAGTGTTAGAGCTAAAATTAGCATGTTTAAAGTGATTTTCATGCTTCCAGGGGCTCGGGAAGTTAATTAAATACCATTTGGAGGCATTTAATGTTCGAGCAAAAACGGCTGATTTTCGACAAAAGAGATAACACCCCCCCATTACGTCATGCTTCAGAAATGTTGAAAATGGTCCGTTTTCAAATGTTTTATTTTTGAACGTCAGTTCACATTTGTAGGTGGATCATCAGTGTTAGAGCTAAAATTAGCATGTTTAAAGTGATTTTCATGCTTCCAGGGGCCCAAAACACAAGATTTATGGAATGGTTAAAAGTGCATGAAAATGGCCAATTTACTCACTCTGAGTTCTCAAAAAGGGTTTCTTCACCCCGGGAAGTTAATTAAATACCATTTGAAGGCATTTAATGTTAGAGCAAAAACGGCTGATTTTCGACAAAAGAGATAACACCCCCATTACGTCATGCTTCAGAAATGTGGAAAATGGTCCGTTTTCAAATGTTTTATTTTTGAACGTCAGTTCACATTTGTAGGTGGATCATCAGTGTTAGAGCTAAAATTAGCATGTTTAAAGTGATTTTCATGCTTCCAGGGGCTCGGGAAGTGAAATAAATACCATTTGGAGGCATTTAATGTTCGAGCAAAACGGCTGATTTTCGACAAAAGAGATAACACCCCCCCATTACGTCATGCTTCAGAAATGTGGAAAATGGTCCGTTTTCAAATGTTTTATTTTTGAACGTCAGATCACATTTGTAGGTGGATCATCAGTGTTAGAGCTAAAATTAGCATGTTTAAAGTGATTTTCATGCTTCCAGGGGCCCAAAACACAAGATTTATGGAATGGTTAAAAGTGCATGAAAATGGCCAATTTACTCACTCTGAGTTCTCAAAAAGGGTTTCTTCACCCCGGGAAGTTAATTAAATACCATTTGGAGGCATTTAATGTTCGAGCAAAAATGGCTGATTTTCGACAAAAGAGATAACACCCCCCCATTACGTCATGCTTCAGAAATGTGGAAAATGGTCCGTTTTCAAATGTTTTCTTTTTGAACGTCAGTTCACATTTGTAGGTGGATCATCAGTGTTAGAGCTAAAATTAGCATGTTTAAAGTGATTTTCATGCTTCCAGGGGCTCGGGAAGTTAATTAAATACCATTTGGAGGCATTTAATGTTCGAGCAAAAACGGCTGATTTTCGACAAAAGAGATAACACCCCCCCATTACGTCATGCTTCAGAAATGTGGAAAATGGTCCGTTTTAAAATGTTTTATTTTTGAACGTCAGTTCACATTTGTAGGTGGATCATCAGTGTTAGAGCTAAAATTAGCATGTTTAAAGTGATTTTCATGCTTCCAGGGGCCCAAAACACAAGATTTATGGAATGGTTAAAAGTGCATGAAAATGGCCAATTTACTCACTCTGAGTTCTCAAAAAGGGTTTCTTCACCCCGGGAAGTTAATTAAATACCATTTGAAGGCATTTAATGTTAGAGCAAAAACGGCTGATTTTCGACAAAAGAGATAACACCCCCATTACGTCATGCTTCAGAAATGTGGAAAATGGTCCGTTTTCAAATGTTTTATTTTTGAACGTCAGTTCACATTTGTAGGTGGATCATCAGTGTTAGAGCTAAAATTAGCATGTTTAAAGTGATTTTCATGCTTCCAGGGGCTCGGGAAGTGAAATAAATACCATTTGGAGGCATTTAATGTTCGAGCAAAACGGCTGATTTTCGACAAAAGAGATAACACCCCCCCATTACGTCATGCTTCAGAAATGTGGAAAATGGTCCGTTTTCAAATGTTTTATTTTTGAACGTCAGATCACATTTGTAGGTGGATCATCAGTGTTAGAGCTAAAATTAGCATGTTTAAAGTGATTTTCATGCTTCCAGGGGCCCAAAACACAAGATTTATGGAATGGTTAAAAGTGCATGAAAATGGCCAATTTACTCACTCTGAGTTCTCAAAAAGGGTTTCTTCACCCCGGGAAGTTAATTAAATACCATTTGGAGGCATTTAATGTTCGAGCAAAAATGGCTGATTTTCGACAAAAGAGATAACACCCCCCCATTACGTCATGCTTCAGAAATGTGGAAAATGGTCCGTTTTCAAATGTTTTATTTTTGAACGTCAGTTCACATTTGTAGGTGGATCATCAGTGTTAGAGCTAAAATTAGCATGTTTAAAGTGATGTTCATGCTTCCAGGGGCCCAAAACACAAGATTTATGGAATGGTTAAAAGTGCATGAAAATGGCCAATTTACTCACTCTGAGTTCTCAAAAAGGGTTTCTTCACCCCGGGAAGTTAATTAAATACCATTTGGAGGCATTTAATGTTAGAGCAAAAACGGCTGATTTTCGACAAAAGAGATAACACCCCCCCATTACGTCATGCTTCAGAAATGTGGAAAATGGTCCGTTTTCAAATGTTTTATTTTTGAACGTCAGTTCACATTTGTAGGTGGATCATCAGTGTTAGAGCTAAAATTAGCATGTTTAAAGTGATTTTCATGCTTCCAGGGGCTTGGGAAGTGAAATAAATACCATTTGGAGGCATTTAATGTTCGAGCAAAAACGGCTGATTTTCGACAAAAGAGATAACACCCCCCCATTACGTCATGCTTCAGAAATGTGGAAAATGGTCCGTTTTCAAATGTTTTATTTTTGAACGTCAGTTCACATTTGTAGGTGGATCATCAGTGTTAGAGCTAAAATTAGCATGTTTAAAGTGATTTTCATGCTTCCAGGGGCCCAAAACACAAGATTTATGGAATGGTTAAAAGTGCATGAAAATGGCCAATTTACTCACTCTGAGTTCTCAAAAAGGGTTTCTTCACCCCGGGAAGTTAATTAAATACCATTTGGAGGCATTTAATGTTCGAGCAAAAACAGCTGATTTTCGACAAAAGAGATAACACCCCCCCATTACGTCATGCTTCAGAAATGTGGAAAATGGTCCGTTTTCAAATGTTTTATTTTTGAACGTCAGTTCACATTTGTAGGTGGATCATCAGTGTTAGAGCTAAAATTAGCATGTTTAAAGTGATTTTCATGCTTCCAGGGGCCCAAAACACAAGATTTATGGAATGGTTAAAAGTGCATGAAAATGGCCAATTTACTCACTCTGAGTTCTCAAAAAGGGTTTCTTCACCCCAGGAAGTTAATTAAATACCATTTGGAGGCATTTAATGTTAGAGCAAAAACGGCTGATTTTCGACAAAAGAGATAACACCCCCCATTACGTCATGCTTCAGAAATGTGGAAAATGGTCCGTTTTCAAATGTTTTATTTTTGAACGTCAGTTCACATTTGTAGGTGGATCATCAGTGTTAGAGCTAAAATTAGCATGTTTAAAGTGATTTTCATGCTTCCAGGGGCCCAAAACACAAGATTTATGGAATGGTTAAAAGTGCATGAAAATGGCCAATTTACTCACTCTGAGTTCTCAAAAAGGGTTTCTTCACCCCGGGAAGTTAATTAAATACCATTTAGAGGCATTTAATGTTCGATCAAAAACGGCTGATTTTCGACAAAAGAGATAACACCCCCCCATTACGTCATGCTTCAGAAATGTGGAAAATGGTCCGTTTCCAAATGTTTTATTTTTGAACGTCAGTTCACATTTGTAGGTGGATCATCAGTGTTAGAGCTAAAATTAGCATGTTTAAATTGATTTTCATGCTTCTTGGGGCCCAAAACACAAGATTTATGGAATGGTTAAAAGTGCATGAAAATGGCCAATTTACTCACTCTGAGTTCTCAAAAAGGGTTTCTTCACCCCGGGAAGTTAATTAAATACCATTTGGAGGATTTTAATGTTCGAGCAAAAACGGCTGATTTTCGACGAAAGAGCTAACACCCCCCCATAACGTCATGCTTTAGAAATGTGGAAAATGGTCCGTTTTCAAATGTTTTATTTTTGAACGTCAGTTCACATTTGTAGGTGGATCATCAGTGTTAGAGCTAAAATTAGCATGTTTAAAGTGATTTTCATGCTTCCAGGGGCTCAGGAAGTTAATTAAATACCATTTGGAGGCATTTAATGTTCGAGCAAAAACGGCTGATTTTCGACAAAAGAGATAACACCCCCCCCATTACGTCATGCTTCAGAAATGTGGAAAATGGTCCGTTTTCAAATGTTTTATTTTTGAACGTAAGTTCACATTTGTAGGTGGATCATCAGTGTTAGAGCTAAAATTAGCATGTTTAAAGTGATTTTCATGCTTCCAGGGGCCCAAAACACAAGATTTATGGAATGGTTAAAAGTGCATGAAAATGGCCAATTTACTCACTCTGAGTTCTCAAAAAGGGTTTCTTCACCCCGGGAAGTTAATTAAATACCATTTGGAGGCATTTAATGTTAGAGCAAAAACGGCTGATTTTCGACAAAAGAGATAACACCCCCCCATTACGTCATGCTTCAGAAATGTGGAAAATGGTCCGTTTTCAAATGTTTTATTTTTGAACGTCAGTTCACATTTGTAGGTGGATCATCAGTGTTAGAGCTAAAATTAGCATGTTTAAAGTGATTTTCATGCTTCCAGGGGCTCGGGAAGTGAAATAAATACCATTTGGAGGCATTTAATGTTCGAGCAAAAACGGCTGATTTTCGACAAAAGAGATAACACCCCCCCATTACGTCATGCTTCAGAAATGTGGAAAATGGTCCGTTTTCAAATGTTTTATTTTTGAACGTCAGTTCACATTTGTAGGTGGATCATCAGTGTTAGAGCTAAAATTAGCATGTTTAAAGTGATTTTCATGCTTCCAGGGGCCCAAAACACAAGATTTATGGAATGGTTAAAAGTGCATGAAAATGGCCAATTTACTCACTCTGAGTTCTCAAAAAGGGTTTCTTCACCCCGGGAAGTTAATTAAATACCATTTGGAGGCATTTAATGTTCGAGCAAAAACAGCTGATTTTCGACAAAAGAGATAACACCCCCCCATTACGTCATGCTTCAGAAATGTGGAAAATGGTCCGTTTTCAAATGTTTTATTTTTGAACGTCAGTTCACATTTGTAGGTGGATCATCAGTGTTAGAGCTAAAATTAGCATGTTTAAAGTGATTTTCATGCTTCCAGGGGCCCAAAACACAAGATTTATGGAATGGTTAAAAGTGCATGAAAATGGCCAATTTACTCACTCTGAGTTCTCAAAAAGGGTTTCTTCACCCCGGGAAGTTAATTAAATACCATTTGGAGGCATTTAATGTTAGAGCAAAAACGGCTGATTTTCGACAAAAGAGATAACACCCCCCATTACGTCATGCTTCAGAAATGTGGAAAATGGTCCGTTTTCAAATGTTTTATTTTTGAACGTCAGTTCACATTTGTAGGTGGATCATCAGTGTTAGAGCTAAAATTAGCATGTTTAAAGTGATTTTCATGCTTCCAGGGGCCCAAAACACAAGATTTATGGAATGGTTAAAAGTGCATGAAAATGGCCAATTTACTCACTCTGGGTTCTCAAAAAGGGTTTCTTCACCCCGGGAAGTTAATTAAATACCATTTAGAGGCATTTAATGTTCGAGCAAACACGGCTGATTTTCGACAAAAGAGATAACACCCCCCCATTACGTCATGCTTCAGAAATGTGGAAAATGGTCCGTTTCCAAATGTTTTATTTTTGAACGTCAGTTCACATTTGTAGGTGGATCATCAGTGTTAGAGCTAAAATTAGCATGTTTAAAGTGATTTTCATGCTTCCAGGGGCCCAAAACACAAGATTTATGGAATGGTTAAAAGTGCATGAAAATGGCCAATTTACTCACTCTGAGTTCTCAAAAAGGGTTTCTTCACCCCGGGAAGTTAATTAAATACCATTTGGAGGCATTTAATGTTCGAGCAAAAACGGCTGATTTTCGACAAAAGAGATAACACCCCCCCATTACGTCATGCTTCAGAAATGTGGAAAATGGTCCGTTTTCAAATGTTTTATTTTTGAACGTAAGTTCACATTTGTAGGTGGATCATCAGTGTTAGAGCTAAAATTAGCATGTTTAAAGTGATTTTCATGCTTCCAGGGGCCCAAAACACAAGATTTATGGAATGGTTAAAAGTGCATGAAAATGGCCAATTTACTCACTCTGAGTTCTCAAAAAGGGTTTCTTCACCCCGGGAAGTTAATTAAATACCATTTGGAGGCATTTAATGTTAGAGCAAAAACGGCTGATTTTCGACAAAAGAGATAACACCCCCCCATTACGTCATGCTTCAGAAATGTGGAAAATGGTCCGTTTTCAAATGTTTTATTTTTGAACGTCAGTTCACATTTGTAGGTGGATCATCAGTGTTAGAGCTAAAATTAGCATGTTTAAAGTGATTTTCATGCTTCTTGGGGCCCAAAACACAAGATTTATGGAATGGTTAAAAGTGCATGAAAATGGCCAATTTACTCACTCTGAGTTCTCAAAAAGGGTTTCTTCACCCCGGGAAGTTAATTAAATACCATTTGGAGGCATTTAATGTTCGAGCAAAAACGGCTGATTTTCGACAAAAGAGATAACACCCCCCCATTACGTCATGCTTCAGAAATGTGGAAAATGGTCCGTTTTCAAATGTTTTATTTTTGAACGTCAGTTCACATTTGTAGGTGGATCATCAGTGTTAGAGCTAAAATTAGCATGTTTAAAGTGATTTTCATGCTTCCAGGGGCCCAAAACACAAGATTTATGGAATGGTTAAAAGTGCATGAAAATGGCCAATTTACTCACTCTGAGTTCTCAAAAAGGGTTTCTTCACCCCGGGAAGTTAATTAAATACCATTTGGAGGCATTTAATGTTCGAGCAAAAACGGCTGATTTTCGACAAAAGAGATAACACCCCCCCATTACGTCATGCTTCAGAAATGTGGAAAATGGTCCGTTTTCAAATGTTTTATTTTTGAACGCCAGTTCACATTTGTAGGTGGATCATCAGTGTTAGAGCTAAAATTAGCATGTTTAAAGTGATTTTCATGCTTCCAGGGGCTCGGGAAGTTAATTAAATACCATTTGGAGGCATTTAATGTTCGAGCAAAAACGGCTGATTTTCGACAAAAGAGATAACACCCCCCCATTACGTCATGCTTCAGAAATGTGGAAAATGGTCCGTTTTCAAATGTTTTATTTTTGAACGTCAGTTCACATTTGTAGGTGGATCATCAGTGTTAGAGCTAAAATTAGCATGTTTAAAGTGATTTTCATGCTTCCAGGGGCCCAAAACACAAGATTTATGGAATGGTTAAAGGTGCATGAAAATGGCCAATTTACTCACTCTGAGTTCTCAAAAAGGGTTTCTTCACCCCGGGAAGTTAATTAAATACCATTTGGAGGCATTTAATGTTCGAGCAAAAACGGCTGATTTTCGAGAAAAGAGATAACACCCCCCCATTACGTCATGCTTCAGAAATGTGGAAAATGGTCCGTTTTCAAATGTTTTATTTTTGAACGTCATTTCACATTTGTAGGTGGATCATCAGTGTTAGAGCTAAAATTAGCATGTTTAAAGTGATTTTCATGCTTCCAGGGGCCCAAAACACAAGATTTATGGAATGGTTAAAAGTGCATGAAAATGGCCAATTTACTCACTCTGAGTTCTCAAAAAGGGTTTCTTCACCCCGGGAAGTTAATTAAATACCATTTGGAGGCATTTAATGTTCGAGCAAAAACGGCTGATTTTCGACAAAAGAGATAACACCCCCCCATTACGTCATGCTTCAGAAATGTGGAAAATGGTCCGTTTTCAAATGTTTTATTTTTGATTGTCAGTTCACATTTGTAGGTGGATCATCAGTGTTAGAGCTAAAATTAGCATGTTTAAAGTGATTTTCATGCTTCCAGGGGCCCAAAACACAAGATTTATGGAATGGTTAAAAGTGCATGAAAATGGCCAATTTACTCACTCTGAGTTCTCAAAATGGGTTTCTTCACCCCGGGAAGTTAATTAAATACCATTTGGAGGCATTTAATGTTCGAGCAAAAACGGCTGATTTTCGACAAAAGAGATAACACCCCCCCATACGTCATGCTTCAGAAATGTGGAAAATGGTCCGTTTTCAAATGTTTTATTTTTGAACGTCAGTTCACATTTGTAGGTGGATCATCAGTGTTAGAGCTAAAATTAGCATGTTTAAAGTGATTTTCATGCTTCCAGGGGCCCAAAACACAAGATTTATGGAATGGTTAAAAGTGCATGAAAATGGCCAATTTACTCACTCTGAGTTCTCAAAAAGGGTTTCTTCACCCCGGGAAGTTAATTAAATACCATTTGGAGGCATTTAATGTTCGAGCAAAAAACGGCTGATTTTCGACAAAAGAGATAACACCCCCCCATTACGTCATGCTTCAGAAATGTGGAAAATGGTCCGTTTTCAAATGTTTTATTTTTGAACGTCAGTTCACATTTGTAGGTGGATCATCAGTGTTAGAGCTAAAATTAGCATGTTTAAAGTGATTTTCATGCTTCCAGGGGCTCGGGAAGTTAATTAAATACCATTTGGAGGCATTTAATGTTCGAGCAAAAACGGCTGATTTTCGACAAAAGAGATAACACCCCCCCATTACGTCATGCTTCAGAAATGTGGAAAATGGTCCGTTTTCAAATGTTTTATTTTTGAACGTCAGTTCACATTTGTAGGTGGATCATCAGTGTTAGAGCTAAAATTAGCATGTTTAAAGTGATTTTCATGCTTCCAGGGGCTCGGGAAGTTAATTAAATACCATTTGGAGGCATTTAATGTTCGAGCAAAAACGGCTGATTTTCGACAAAAGAGATAACACCCCCCATTACGTCATGCTTCAGAAATGTGGAAAATGGTCCGTTTTCAAATGTTTTATTTTCGAACGTCAGTTCACATTTGTAGGTGGATCATCAGTGTTAGAGCTAAAATTAGCATGTTTAAAGTGATTTTCATGCTTCCAGGGGCCCAAAACACAAGATTTATGGAATGGTTAAAAGTGCATGAAAATGGCCAATTTACTCACTCTGAGTTCTCAAAAAGGGTTTCTTCACCCCGGGAAGTTAATTAAATACCATTTGGAGGCATTTAATGTTCGAGCAAAAACGGCTGATTTTCGACAAAAGAGATAACACCCCCCCATTACGTCATGCTTCAGAAATGTGGAAAATGGTCCGTTTTCAAATGTTTTATTTTTGAACGTCAGTTCACATTTGTAGGTGGATCATCAGTGTTAGAGCTAAAATTAGCATGTTTAAAGTGATTTACATGCTTCCAGGGGCCCAAAACACAAGATTTATGGA